>NC_056738.1:250937119-251019619 GCF_019279795.1 Protopterus annectens
TTCTTTTGTTGGTGGTCTACCACTTGTGGTTAACATGTCCTTGGCAATGTCCTGTGCTGCTGTCTTTGAATGGAATAGCAAATCAGTTCCCCTTTGCTGCACCTATTTCATAGACCTATTCTGGACACTGACAGCATTCTTGTTCTGCACAATGACTGCCAGACCACCTCCAGATACTTACTGTCCACTGCACCTTAAACCGACATGCACATACCTTGTGTGTGGATGCCCTGCAATAATATCTCTAGTTATTTATTATTTATTTATTTATGAATTATTTATTAACTAGGTAGGTGGACTGGTCTACTGATCCTTTTGAGCCCTACAAAGGACAGAAAAGAGTATACTAAACAACAGAGAATGAGATAACAATGTTACAACTACAATGTAAACAGAAAATAATGAAGATGATACATAATCTTCAGTGCAGGTGTACATAATCTTTAGTACACATCTACACAGGGTCTATATCATAGGAGGGAATCGCAAAAACTGCGAACGCTCAAAATATCGAACATACCTCAAAGTGCTTTTTCTGAGATTGCGGTACTGTGAGGAATGGGAAATTTGCCCTTTCCTCACTGAAGTGCATTCTCGGAGTTGGAGTATATATTTAGCTGGGGGTGTGGGGGGAGCAGCCCCCCCCCATAATAGGAAGTTCAAGGTGCGGTACGTTCGATATTATGAGCGTTCACAATTTGTGCGATTTGCTCATATGATACAGACACTCTACATACACTATATATCTATATGTAGATGATGAAGTGAAGACTACATTGGGGTGCACTATATACAGTAGATCAGATTTCTTCTTGGTGGTGAACATTTCCAGCCACTCCTTCTCCTGGAGCCCATGCAAGCCCTGTACACCTGTAAGTTTTACATGTCTCTCAGTAAGTACATCACAGTCTGTAAACATCATCTACCTATGGCTACTGTCTACCCACCCCCATCCCACTTTGCAGCTGGTTCACAGACCCTGTTCTGCTCTGTAAATTTCCAATGTGCAAATTGCAACAATGACTATGGAATCCCAAAACCCCTTCCTGCATCTGCTTATTAGTCTCATGTATTGTTATGCACAACCTATTACACCCCCCTTACAATGAATTGCCATGATTAGCCCCATATAAGTGGGTCATCATGTTCCTTGTGCCCTGTCCTTCCCTAGATTCCAGATATCCATAGTTTGTTCCATCACCTCACTTGGACATGACAGTGCCATACCATTGTGCTGTGCTCCCACTCACATATACCCCATGACATCAGCCTCACTGTTACTACATTCCACCACATGTGTTGATTAAAGTGCAGGAGTACATTAACAGGTAGGGTCCTGCACTGTTTAAATCTCAGGATCCAAAGAACAACTCCCTAAGGTCCTATATTCACCAGCTTTGCATCCGTGATGGAAAGTATGGAATTTATGCTAATAAGTCACTGCTAGCATAGTGGTAATGCTAATGAGGTAGTGTAGCTCCAGTGTTTGCAAATCACAGTTGTAATGCAATCTGTTACCCACAGTAGCTGGCACTAGCCATGCTCAGCACAGTTCTAGGGAAGTATGTGACGACTATGCTCATGCACATAGCCTTTGTAGACTCATAGCACCACAGTGATTCATACCTCTTAGCTGTCCCTGTTTTTGGAGACATGTTCCTATTTTCAGGCTTGATTTACCCCTTCACACAATTTTTTGAATTCCCCTAATTTTTGAAGTTGTCTAGTACACAGAAAACCATACAACATGACCAACCCACTAATAGCGACGATAATTTAAAGAAAGAAGATGCACATCTTACAACTCAATTTTCCTGAAGCTAAAATAAATGACTTTGTGTAGTACGACTTTGGGATGCAGTTCATTAAAGTCTGCAGATTTTATACTGCATATTTGTTCTTTTAGTTTTCTATTGTTTTTGTCACTCTTTTTTTAAACATTTTTCTGAGTAGTATCTCACATTCTTACTGCAAGTAGGAAGAGTTTTGTTCTGTTTGGCATTCAGATTTTATGCTAATTGCATACCAGATTTTTAGCCAGATGTTCCTATTTTTCAGGGGCCTTTGTTCCTATTTTCAAGATCTGCAAGTTGAGAGGTATACACATTATTTTGCTGCAAATCTTTAGGGGCTGTCCTGTTGCAGTGCAATGTTGCACATCTTGTGATGACCAAGCATGTGTCCATGTGCACAGGGCAACTATTTGTTCCATGAACGAACCTTATTGACTAGTCATGGCTATGTCACTAAGAGATTGTGGAATGCAGAGCTCCTACATGGGGTCCCATGAAAAGCAAAATGTTCCTGGTTTTTCCTGCACAAGGACTTCCAGGAGTGCTTCCTAGGGCAGTATGATAGGTTCTTGCAGAATATAGATGTGTGGCACAAGCTTGTCAAGAAGGTGAGTGATGCCACTGGCATCACCTATTTTGGTGAGCAGTGTCACCATCTGTACAGTGGCCAGTGGTAACACCACCATTCCCTTCCTCAGCAGTTGGAGGCAGAGGTTAGGAAGCATTACAGAGAGAGACAGAGAGACAGAAAAAGAGATGTGGATATTTGTTGCAAGCATTATTTTAATGCTTCATCCTCCTACTCTGTGTTCCTGGGTACTCAGCTGTGCATGCTTTGTTTTACAGTGGGCAAGGAGTGACAGCACAACAGGACACGATGTCATAGGAGGAGGGAGTGACTTGTCCAGCTGGGTTGTGCTTATGCCATTCACTGTGTAAATATGCCTAAGTGTGTACGTGTGTGTGTGTGTGTGTGTGTGTGTGTGTGTGTGTGTGTGTGTGTGTGTGTGTGTGTGTGTGTGTGTGTGTAGTAATGAGTTCTCTTTTTCACATCCTTCTACAGGTCCAGATTTAGTAGAGGTTGTGGAACACCACTGGTCACCTAAGCCTCTTCTGGCTGACATATCTGGCACTAGATCACCAGTGGTCAACAGACTTGGTTTGAAGGGATCAATGGTGGTCTCCATAGCTACTTATCAGGAGTTGACCATAGTATCCTTTGTTGACAGTGTCCTGGAGTAATGTCTCATCAGCTTCTAGCATCATTTTAGAGGGTAGTATCTACTAAGATACGCAGACAACTGGATGCCTGCTTCAACACTGCAAAAGTACCCCTGGCATAGATTATTGAGTTTCATGACCCACAAGCCCTGATCATTGGTTCAAAGATGACACAACCTGTCCATCACATCTGCTATAGAGGAGACTTATAGATGTGTGCTGCCCTCATTGCCAGCCTCCAGTCTGTCCATGGACCTGGCTCTATCTTTCATCCAGATGTTCCATACTCTGATGTGTCATTCCACACAACAGGTTCATTTTCCAGCACTCCCTATCATCAACTGCCCAAGCTCTTTCTGTCTATGTGCATCCACTGTGACACTCTCCTTCAGTCTTCATACCACCTTTATCTGTATGTGTCTACTGTTTGTATGTTTGCCTGCATTGCTACCTTCCACTCTTCCTCTGTCCCTTTCACAAGAATTACTCATCTTTCTTCTTTATGTATTGAACATTGGACCACCCTCAGAATGATTGTCCTTCATACCCCCTGCCTGTCACACATGATGGTCACCCTTGTATATTTTCCAGGGCTTACTGTTCTCACATTTCCTACTTTCCTATCTTCCACTTTCTTCCTCATTTATATCATCAACTTAGTTGGCACTTTTCTGTGTTGACCCTTATTGGACTGTCTGGACAATTTCAAATGACCAGCATGCTTTAACTGTTTCATTCTAGCTTCCCTTGATGATGGTGACAACCATGTTGGTTATGTACATTTTTCTAATGGTATTGATTAACCACACCTACCTAGCACTGCTCTTCCCCACAATGTGGCATCCCTATTTAACTATGCAGTCCTTTCCTTGCTATGATTTTGCTTTGCTAGTCCAAATGCATGTCTTGTTAGCTGTGTACCACATTGTTATAAAGGTTAGATGCCATTTAGCACCATACAGGAGTGCAGATCTTGTCTATAAATCCAAGCAGATATTTGTGGTGTATGGTGTCTTTCTGTTGTTTCTGTATACATTTTTGCTGTATGGAACATTTGTAGTTGCATTTTTTATTCTCAGTTTCTGTGAATGGAGCTGACGTATAATAGCTGATGAAGTAATTCACGAGGTAATGCTTACCTGATGTAGGCAAAATACTGATAAACAAAATGTCCTGTACTCTGGGTCAAATAAATGTTTTATCACACTCTTTATTATTGACCATTTATAAGATAAATAGTGTAACACATTATTTATCTGAGGCATAGACTGTCTCTGTCCATGTGCCTGCATTAATAATTTGTGGAAGCTCTGTATATACTGGTTAATAATGGCTGGGGAGGGAAAAGGATGCTACTAGATTTTATATATCTTGCTGTACTAGTCTTGTCAAGGATTACAGACAGTGATTTAGCTGCATGCAGCTTGGAAGATTTCTGCATACCACAGCTGTGGGTGGTTACTTATTACCATGTGGATAATCACCAGGCTGACAGTCCATAGGTCCTGTGTATGGGCTATGCAGTCATCTGCCTGATTTCACATACCTGACAGATGGGTGCTGTAAGATAAGGGCCTTTTAGCTCATATTTATGATCTCTGTATGCATTTCAGCTACATTACTGAACTCACTTGGCATCTGTATACCCATTAGTGTTGAATTACTATGTCTGCTAATTGCTAGGCTGTTTTATATCCATTGCTAACAGGAAGAAAAACAGGGAAGTGTATTCTCTAAATTAAAGATGTCTGCCCTAAATGGGGTACATGTTTATTCTCATATTATTTATTGTGTCCCGACACAGCTATATTAATTGATAATAGGAATATTATATAAACATGTTTTGCCCTTAGTAGCTTTGACATCTGTCTGCTGTTGATTTTCTGTAGCTCACTCTTATGTGTGATTTTTACATTGGAAGTGCAATATTTACTTTTGCAAAACTGCTAACTAATAGTCTGCCACTGTCTATTACTATTTGAGTTGTCTTCCATATAACCTGTTTCTTTGGCATACTTTTATGACTGATGGGGAGTTGCTGTCTCTTAAGATAACTGACTTTCCTTTCAGTAGCATCCCTCATTTGCTGTTACCTTGTGTGCCCACTTGACGAGCGGGGGCAGTTGTGCACTGACCTCTTCAGATTCTTCTAGTCACTGACAAAGCTGGCTTACATCCTTTGGTCCAGTGTCTTTACTGACTGATTTGAACTTGGATAGACTGTGCTTTGATTATGAAAAAATGTCCTTTGGCATTCAAGGAAAATATGTCTGAATAACAAGCAAATCAGTTGTTGATGTGTAGGTGTGCTGAGATTTGTGGATCTTTGTGGAATCCCAAGATATTTTGTGGATACTCTTTATGGTGGCTCTGTCTCTCTGGCAGTCTAAAATTTGCTTTTCTGAAGTTCCCTGAGATGTGTTTTAACTACAAAATTGTTTGTAAGAGTCTCTGCTGGTATAAGAAACTACATGCTTTGGAGTCCTTATAGCTCACTTTTTAAGGGTTCTTCAAGAACTGACATTTGTGATTACTAAATGGCTTAGAACACTGCAGAAGCTCTTTTAACAGTTTTTAATTCAGCCAGTATTTACTTCTTATTAAATGTTTTTGCCTGGTATTTTACAGATGCTTGCTGGCTATATATGGACCAACTTTCAGTTTTGGCTATTTGGTTAGAATTTAAGTTCTGTTATTTTTGTATATCAGAAATTGCACATCATCTATGAGGAGGACAGAAGAAGGATGCTTTTAAAATTTAGCAGCAATTAACTTACATATTTCTTTCTCATTTGAATTATTGATTCTAATAGCAAAACATTTTCTGACAAAGTGTATTGTCCAGGCTACTAAAGAGAGGAAATTCATATCAGTGTTTTGTACAGATTTGAATTTTTGAGTCTTAGGTAGTTAAATAATTGGGTTAACCACTATTAGATTTATTCATTAGATTTATTATAGCCTGCTGGATGTTTGAATTATATTTTATGATGTTATCTATACCATAATAATTTCTGGTTGATTATTATTTTGTTATGCAATCTGTTGTTTAATTATTACAGTTTATTTTGCACTAGGTTTTAGGTTATACCTTGACACATGTTTTATGTACAACAGGTAATACCTTCTTGCCCTTTGCCCTATTTCAGAAAGTGTGTGCTGTCATTGTCTTGGAATTATCAAGTGTCCCTGGCAGCGGTGGTGGTAGTGTATGCTTTCTGCTTGGAATGACTGTAGAATGCTGACCATGGTGAGGACAAGCATTGCCATCTGAAATGTTTTATCAAGATAGAGCTGCAGGCTGTATTAGCAGGCTCATCATTTAGATGCCCGAACATTTGCAAACAGTACAGCAGACCTCCAGCTCTACAGCTGTATTTCATGTTTTGTGTAATGCTAGCTTGATTTTTATGAAACTTGGACTTATCCATGATATGTTATTGGTGCTTCATCTGGCATTAACTGGTGCTTCTCATCTGATTGCTGCCATACTCTGACTTTTCACTAAGACAGAATCTCAGGTAGGGCAATATCATCAGAGAAATAGCCAATTATTCTAGAGTGTCAGGCAGAGAAATTTCAGCAGGGGAATATCATCTGTTCTAGAGTTCCAGATTTGGCAATATCAGTATAGGAGTAGCTATATGGTCTTGATCTGGACTGTAGATGTTCCAGACAGATGGTGGAGTTGTCACCTATTTTGAATGTTTCTTGAAGGCAGGGGCAAACTTTACACTTCTCCTAATCTATTGTGTACTCACTTGACTTAAGACGTTCTTCAGCAGTTCACTAATTTCCTGACTGGTGCAACACCTAATTGTTCAAGATGGCTGAATAACAGAGATTTCATCTTGTGAACTGATGACAAATCTATTAAAGGCATTACTGAACTATTCCATAACTGAACTATTCCATATTACGGAGAACAGGGCTGACTTAGCTCAGGAGGTTTCTATGGTTACAGATTTAATAGGACATACTTTGGACTTCTTTCAACACCTGATGTTGTTATAACTGATCTGGATGAAGACCTAGATCCCCCTCTTATTAGGTCACCTGACAGTGAGTTGATTTAATTTAGGGATTTAAGAAGTATTTCAAGTAGAGCCCTGAATCCTTGATGTAGTGGTTACTACTTATGAAAATTCTGTGTCACCACAACTCAGTCATATTGCTCCCATTTGAATGCATCCACTTCCAAATGCCTTTCATAAACAGTGATACGTCTATAATCTTCACAGAATGTTGAGCAATGTGCAAAGGCTACAAGGGATTGGCGAGGATCTGTTTTCTTGAAGACAACATTAGCTTGGATTCCCCCCCCATGAAGCATCCAAGCAGCAAATCACATGTAAGCAGGCAATGCCCTTAGCACAGAGTCTTCTGCAGCATGTAATCAGCTGGTCAATTTATGTCAGATAGTCAACAGTCTGTACAGCCTACATTCCCAGACTACCAATGAAACGATTTCCCCTTCAGTGTGAGAAAGTTACATAATTCTTTGACAATACAGTTGTCAAAATGAGGCTGCCTCTACCCCCATGAGTGCCTCTGTTGATAATCAATTTGTAGAATATCTATGATTTATTTTGTCAGATTTTGGCTATGCCAGCCAAGAACAGACAATGAATATTGTCTAATCTCTCCATCTACTTATTACAGAATGGAACCAGGTCCTCAAAAATTGTTACAGAAGATTGGAGGTCCATGGTTCACTAATTTTCCAGATCATAATGTTTTTTTTTGTAACAGAGTTTTTCCAGCTTTACAAAATGACAGCTTTGTTGCCCAGTTGCAGAAGAGTCCCTCTATGGATCTAAAAAATTGTTCTCTGTACCTTGGACTCTCTGATACTGACCTTCCCTACCAACATTAGGTGCAAAATTCTGCAACCCGATTGTTGACTGGAGCATCCCTGTGTTGTGAGAGCTGTATTGACTACTGCTTGTGTTTTTTTTTAAGGACCTAGTTCTTACTTATACAGGTCGAGTTACCCAAGGTCTTGTCTATGTAACAGAAAATTTAGTCTACTATGTCCTGATCCACCTGCTTTTACTATGTCTGTGTCTGAATTTGGAAACATCTGTTACTGTTCATTTGCACATCTACAGGTAATGTGAAACTCACTGTCTTTCTGGCTGTGGGTTTGTAAGACAAAGTTGTCTTTTAGAAGGTCATTGAAATAATTAACATTTCTGAAGGTGTATCTGAATCCAAGGTTAGCCTCTTGATGCTGTCTGCTGTATCATTGTTTCAGTTTTATTGCAGTTTAGTTCCTTTTGTATTGTAAAAAGTCTATTTGTTTCATCTATACTGAGCTGATGTGTGATGGCTTGAGTTCAAACTTTTGTAAGGTGCCTGAGTTCAGACATCTTAATAAAGTTCAAAGCCTTACACTATAACATACTGTAAATCCACAGCCTCCAAACATAAAGCTTCTCCTTGGTGATGCAGAGCTACTGGGAATATGACATATATGACATAGCCATTCTGGTAGCTGTGCTGAATGATGTGGTTTAGTGACAAGTCTCCTGGGAAAGGGTAGTGTCATGGCTATTGTGGCCAATGATTTGCAGGTTGCAGACTGCATTGAAGGAACAAAAGACCATCAGCTTTGAATATCTTTTTCAGTGAAAATTTACATGTATTTTAATATATTCCATGAAGCCTTAATAAAATCATGATCGCAAATATCTTTACTGACATGTTTCTGTGCATGCTAGGTTCTTTTTTGTTGGGTCCAATCTATGTTTATGTGCTGTGGGGATTTAACTTTTTTATTTGTATTTTATTTGGTACATAACGTATGGCAACCCTTATAAGTCTTGTTAAGTTGACTGATTAAGAATTAGACTTTTTATGTATTTTATGGTCAAATATTAAAGGTAATGTACATGTTTATTTATAATTTATTTATTTATTTATTTTACATTTGCTGACCAGGATAGTCCAACTGGATATATATCCATTTTCAGCAGAGGCCTGGGGAGAAAAGCACCAAAACACAATACACAGAGAATACATATAGTAGATAGTTATTACTTATAGGTAACAGACACAGACCAAGCAAGCAGTTTATACATGTAGTAGAAACTTAATACATATGGGTTACAGACACAGATTATGCTAGCAGTTTATACAAATAATCATTTTTACATTAGAGTGGTTAGAGGAAGCCGCGGTGGTGCAGCGGTAGCATTGTTGCCTCACAGCAAGAGGTCCTCCTGTTCGATTCTCAGCTGGAGTGCCTTCTGTGTGGAGTCTGCATGTCCTCCCCACAGTCAAATGGCATTCAAAAGACAGGCGTAGAATGGGCATGCCTTCGCTGAAGGTTGGCCGTCGAGCTGGCACCTTGGCACCCGTAAAAAATCTACTGCCAATCATTAGCGGACCGGAGTTCCGCTGTGGCGACCCCTAGCCGGGAAAAGCTGAAAGAAGAACAACAACATTATAGTGGTTAGATTGAATAACAACAATTGTGAATGATGCACTTGAATTTAGAGAAGGCCTTAGTCAGGTTTAGAGCAGGGGCATAACCAGTGTGTTTTAAAGTATTTTTTGAGATTATTGTTGAAAAGGGTTAGAGAGGATTCTAGAGTCAGGTCTGCTGGGAGTAAGTTTCATATTTTACCAACAGAGTTGGAAAACAGAGAGTCCCTGGCTGAGTTGTTGGATATGAGTGTTTGAACAAGAAGTTTATTAGATGAGCAGAGTGGTTGATTGTTACTGCAGGGGCTGATGATGCTTTTGAGTGCAAGAGTAGTTTCAGGTCAGTAGAGGACTTTATGCACCACTATCAGCTGGTTGAACTGCAGTAGGCTAAGCAGTTCAAGCCACCCTAGAAGATTTAGGTTAAGACAGTGGTGCATCCTATATGCTGCCCCAGTAGCAAATCTGGCAATGTGGTTATCACAGCAGGATAGTTTTAGTATATTTTTGTTCAAACTGGTGAATAAAGGGGAGGCATAGAGAAGGGTATAGAGTAGATAGGATCTGGCAATAGCAGTTCTAGCAGGTGGTGTAAGGAAGGACCTGATTTTATAAAGGGAGCCAAGTTTTTTATTGATGGTTTTGATGGTTTGATTGATGTGCATATCAAACTTAAGGTTATTATCTATTATGAAATGCAAAAGTTTGGTTTGAGCTTCCGGGGAGATAATAGTGCCATCGTTCGCTGTTATGGTGAAGAAAGGTGGGGAGGACCTACGAGTGAGGGAGAAAAGAAGTAGTTTAGTTTTGTTAGGATTTAAAATCAGACAGTGATCAGAGAACCAGTCCTCAACTGTGTTAAAAGTATTTTGTGTTAATGAGAGTAGACTAGATGGGGAGGTGGCAGTACAGATCAAGGTGGAGTCGTCTGCATATTGAATGCAGGTAGCATTTGACATGACAGTGTGGAGGTCATTGATAAAGATAGAGAAGAGAAGTATAGAACCTTGGGGGACTCCAAGAGTAATGGGTAGATGGTTTGATAGTTTGTCCTTCCATAGGACTGGCTGTTGCCTACCAAGCAGGTAAGATTTAAACTATTGGAGAGCATCGTTATCTAAGGAGATGGCCTTTACAGTATGGATACGTAGTTGGTGGGTGAACATAGCAAAGGCCCTGGAAAGATCAAGAAAGAGTGCTGTATATTGATGTATATCCAATGAAATCTAATTGTTTGTGTGAGTGCTTTATTTGTAACTTGTGTGTTATTGCATATTAGACAATAGGTGAAACATACATCTTCAGCCTGATTGGAGAATGAACATTCTACAATAGGATGTTAGTGTACAGGTAAAGTCCACTGCTTCATGGCAGCATATTAAGCTGCCATGAAGACTGGACAGAAAAAAGCAAACAGCCAACATTTTTTGGCTTATTAAACATGGCCTTGCTTTAGCAAGTGTAAAATAATAAAAAAGGATACATTGTTTCCACTTTTTTTTTTTTCATTCATTTTTGGCAAGTGAGTTATTCTGAATTAAGAAAGTGGCTGTAATTGTTGGGACTTGTGTGTGTGTGTGTGTGTGTGTGTGTGTGTGTGTGTGTGTGTGTGTGTGTGTGTGTGTGTGTGTGTGTGTGTGCGTGTGTGTGTGTGCACGCTATTGTATTTGCATCTGTGTTATTGTGTATGTATCTGTGTGTGTTTCTATGTTTGTGTTTTGCATGTGCGTGCACGCGCGCGCACGCGTGTGTGTATGTGTGTGTGTGTGTGTGTGTGTGTGTGTGTGTGTGTGTGTATGTGTGTCTGTGCTATGGTGTTTGCATCTGTGTGTTTCTTTCTTTGTGTGTGTGTGTGTGTGTGTGTGTGTGTGTGTGTGTGTGTGTGTGTGTGTGTGTGTGTGTGTGTGCATGCGTGCACGTGTGTGTGCTCATGTGTGTGTGTGTGTGTGTGTGTGTGTGTGTGTGTGTGTGTGTGTGTGTGTGTGTGTGTGTGTGTGTGTGTGTGTGTGTGTGTGTGTGTGCCTGTGTGTGTGCGTGCATGTGCGCATGTGTGTGTTGACATTAACTACTTATATAACATATTTTGGATGTAAAATACATGAAACATTAGCAGGAGGAACTGTTTTACATCAGAAATATAAAACAAAACGTCTATTCTGATAAAAAAAGCAAATATGAAACAATTTAACAGATAGACTAAGTGCAATAATGCCCTCCAGAGTGGGTGTGATTGGGAGCATAACACCCTTCCAAGGGTGTAGAGACTCCTGTCTGCAGTGTTGGACCTCACAGCACCAATGGTCAGGCATTATTTCCCAATTAGCACCCACCATTCATTATTATGATCATTGTTGCAGTAGCCTGAGCTGTACAGGTTATCTCCTGCTAAGCCTTTAAGAGCTGGGCAGGCTACAAAGCTTTCAGGACACCTTCCCCACACACACAAAAACCATAATAGCTTGAGTTAAGTTGACTAAAATGTCAGGTCTGGACACTAAGCTCATCAGAGCTTTCCTGCTGCATAACAGGGCACCTCTTGTGGTCTTTCGAGGATCGATGGTCGGCTAATGCTATTCCAGTGCTGGGCAGATAAGTCCCTTTCAAGGAAAAAACTTCCATTTTACTTTGATGATGGAGAGCTTAGTTTTTTATGTAAAACTTTACATTTAAAGCTAAGAAATGTGTTTTTTTTTAAATTGACAAGTGACTTTTAATTACTTTTAAAAAGGAATGTCACATTTTTACTTTTGTGGTAAAAACTTGTTAAAACTAGTTTAAAACTACATTTTCTGTGGTAGCAGTTGTGTTAATTTGCTTTTGGTGGCTAGGGTAGGTGTTTACAGTGCTTTTTACTGTATTTTTGGAGGGAAAAAGTTACTTTTTTGCAACTTACCTAGTTAACCAAATAGTGCTACCAGGCCTTTCCAAGCTTCAGGCATCTTTTCCAGCTTATCATTGGAGTCACATACTGGTTTTCTGTTCTTCCTTCTTCCAGCCACAAAAAGAAGAAAATTATTAAATAGCCTTTACCACCACACCAGACTTCTAAAGTGTCTCAACATCAGGTGTCTAACTCTGCTGTGGCCATAACTGGTTCCTCAAACCTTTCATCTTTATTTTGTGGCTTCCGCTGGCGTAGTCCCTACAGTCACTATTGTCCAAGGGTTAGAGTCATCTCTGAAGCTACTGAAGTGTCCTTAGTGGGCAAGGGAGGGTTAGTCTTGTTAGCCCCGGGACTTAGCCAGAAAGCTATGCTCATCACTAGGTAGGTATTTCCTGGCAAAAGGGGAGTTTTTTTCTTCAGAAATTTTTGTCAAAAACAAACAAAATCTTAGCCACATCTCTTTCTCTGTCACATTTACCTTGGGCAGGTATAATTTATTAGCTTAGCTCAGAGTTTAGGTCAGGCGCTTAATCCTGCCAGTATGGCTGTTTCTGGGAAAAGAAAAAAAAAAGAGATTCTTCATTTTTTTGAAGACATTCAAGATTTTGAACCTCAAAATTATTGTTCAGGGATATATTCTCTTTTGTCTGCCCAGGTTTCTGATTCAGATTCTGAGGAGAGAGCTGCATTGAACAGTCCCTTTGAAGGATTCTCTTGCTCTGAAACTATTTTGAGAATGAAACAGTCTTTTCAGTGGGAAAAACAAGATGTTTCTCTGTCCTTAAGAAGCTATTCTGATTTATTACAGCTGGAATTTCCAAAACCTATACCAATTCCTCCTGTTTTTTTCAGCTGTAGAGGTTGTTTTTGTCACAGCTCGTAACTAGCTTGACAGCCAAATTGCTGTCCCCAAGAAAGCAGACAGGTTGTATAAATTTCCTCGGTCATTTAGGTTTTTATACACTTATCCCAGATCTGACCAAGCAGTTATTGCATTACTAAATACAGCAGCTGCTGCTGTACTAAGCATTTGACTAACACCAGTCACTCTCCTTCTGACCAGGATGACAACGCTTTTAATAGATTTGAGTAAAAAGGTGTATTCTTCTACAATACTTACCTTTAGGATTCTCAGTTGTAAAGCTCATATGTTGAAGTTTATGCTTGCCTCTTTGGAGAATATGAGGAAAGTTTTTATATCTATTTCCTCTTTTGAGTAGAACTAAGCTTTTTGAACGTTCGTTGCTTCTGTGTGGCTACCCATGGTTTGAAATGTTTGCAAGATTTTGCTGATGCTGCTTCTAAAACTGCTGCCACTGGAACTGTTAAGATGACAGTTACTTGACTGCATTCTCAAAATCTTCCAGAAGATGTCAAAAATGTAATTTTGAAAATTTCCTCTGGGTAGAGACTTAGTTTTTGAGCCTGCTGCTGCAGACATTCATAAAACGTGGGATAAGACAGGTAAGATGATTCAAGGGCTCTCTCAGATTTTTCAGCCCTTCTTGTCCAAGTTTGCCAAGGAATTTAATTCTCTCTGTCTCTCTCTACAACCTTCTTTAAAAAGCAAAATAAACAGTCCCAGCAAGCTGCTGGTAAGCGAATGTCTAAAAAGCAATCACAAAGACATTTCAAAAAGAAATCAGGAATCTCTCGGAGCAAAGGACAGTCTAATAAGTCTGAATGACAAAGCCTTCTCTCCCCCTGTCAACCTGACAAGCCCTTAATCCTTCCAAAAAGTTGGAACCACCATTTCGCTCTTTGACAACAGATAACTTCAGGTAGGTTGTGAAGGTATCCCATCAAGGTTATTTATGGGAGGGGGAATCTCTCCATCCCTTTTTGAGGGATTCCCCCCACCTGACAAACCAAACTCTTCTTTTCCCTCCTGTCATTCATGATTTGCTCCCAGGGAGTGACATAAGCTGCCCCTCCTCTATTGGGAGAAGGGTTTTATTCAGGCATGTTTCTGGTGCTAAAGAAAGAGGATATTTAGAGACTATTTCTGGATTTTTCCTTTCTCAACTGTTTGTGATAGTGCCTAAGTAATAAATGTTGTCTCTCCACCACTTATTACCCCTTATTCGCCATTTGAGTTTTCTGCTAACCTTAGATTTAAAGAATGCATTATCATCACATTCCTATCCAGATTTCAGATGTTCCTTCAGGTTTACTGGGTCTGGATCACAATGGCAATCCTGTGCATTGCCATTTGGTCTATCCACTGCTCCAAGCATATTCACAATTTACCCAGCTTTGGTGATAGCCTACTGCAGATTGCAAGGTATCCACATTTTTTTCCTTATTTAGATGATTTGCTTCTCTTTCCGGAGTTTTTCAGTGTCAGGAATCTTTTACCTGAGTAAGAGACCTCTTACACAGATGTCTTACTCCTTCCTATAGGATTGCTTTCATGGGGTGTCTCCTGAACACCTCAGACTAAAGAGACTTTCTTCCACAGGAAAAAAAAAATGATCTGTATCTAGATTTATTCTTGAGTTTTTCCACTCAAACTACTATCTCAGCAAGGGAGTTTTTCAGGATTCAGGATCTCATGGCATCTATGATTCTTAATATGCCTCTTGCAAGACTCCACCTATGAAAAAAACAGCGGTAACGGAAGTCTATATGGTCCCAACATCAACATCCCCTGACATTTCAGATTCCAGTTTTGGGTCTTGTGAAAGGGGAAACTTTTTGTTAGAGACATCAAATTTCTCAAAATGTAGGTTTCCAATTCTCCTTCTCAGCTCCAGCACAGATGGTTGCAACAGACATCTCAGACTTTGCTTGGGGAGAAGTGTCTAAGGGGTTAAAAGTGCAGAACCTCTGAACATAAAAGGCAGAGCAAAACACATAAACATAAACAAAACAAGGCAGGTTGGCACTTAAATTCTGTGAGCTTTCTCAATCATCTTTGGCCCCACCTCTTCAAGTGTTTATAGACAACATCACAGTGATGTGATACATAAACAAGCACAATATTACCCTCTGTGCAGACTAGCTATGGCAGCCTGGAATATAGCTTTTCAGCATAATCTCACTCTACAGGCATCTTGCACATTGTCAGAGCAAAACTACATAGCAGACAAGCTGAGTTGGACCAGGACAGACCCTTACAAATGGAAACTGAATCAGGGTGTGAAGGCTGCCAGCCTAGCCAGATAGGATTTTATACATAATTCTATCATTTGTAAATATGAATGTTGAACTACAGACTTGTTTTCTTACATGAAAGAATATGCTGTGAGATGTGAACTTAAAACAATGTAACAGCATTGCCCTCTGCTGTAAAGAAAGCTAAGACAAGCATTTCTTGTTGGTACTTTGAAGTTCAAATTATTTCATGACTGTCTTTGACATTTACAATTCTACTCCAGATGGGCTAGATGAAGGCATCCTGCCTATTGTTTTAACTTAAGGAATAATTACTAGAGTTTACATGTGGAATATCTTTTATGGCTGTAGTTTCCTGCAGCTGCAAGATAACAAAAGAATGTAGCATCTGTCAGCCTGGGAACACCAGGAAAGTGAAATAATGATGTAATGTTTATCAGAACTGTAATTTCAATTTAAACAGAGAGAATCAGAAGGCATTAAGTATTTTTGTCTTGATCATCCAACTCACAACACTGCCTGTTGTGTTATGTAAGTTATCTTAAATTTGTGTTGTCTTTTAGAAATAGCTAGGAACTAGAAAGATTAGACTAAGTGTTTTTCTGTGATGTCAGAACTGTATTACTGATTTATTTTAAGTATTTCTGTGTGATCTCTGAACTCTTTGACTAGCACTGTGTATTGTCTTGTGGTTTTATTTATTATTAAATATTTTAAAACCTTTTAATTGTGGCTGGTTTGTGTAGAGATAAGTTAAGCTCTAGAGCACATTGCATATTTATAGAGTTTACTGTCCAAGTCACTCCAAATAAGCCTTGACTGATTAGTCACACTTACCAATTGGATAATAATATTGCACAGTAATAATTGGACACTCTTTTAGGGGCCTTTGAGTAGCTGATATTTATTAGTGGGTGGTGGCAGATGGTACTATTATATAGTCAGGGAAAAAGGGGCACAGCTGGAGAATCTGTGCCAGCCTTCCCCAGAAGTGTCTGTGTGGTTGTATAAACTCTTCTCAAAGTGTGTGTGTATCGGCTACTTGTGCAGGGACACAAAACACTGGTTGGACAGAGATGGTGCTAGAGGTTTTAGCTTACCCATTAGGCTGAGATCTGGGCCCTATAGCTATGCCAGTGGGGAGTCTTATTGGGGACCTGGAGAGCAAGGGAACGACCAGCCCCGGACTGACTCTGATCTCTGTGTGCTCTTAAGGGAAGTTGCACTTTACTGGGTGTATTTGTTATCCTTTCCTCATATATGAGATGCCCTCTCTGGTGTTAGTGGTGAGTATTGAGGCTCCTTGATTGCTGGGCCAGGGCATGGGTGTCACACAGGGGTCTTTCAGTAACCGATCTAACTGTGGCACCTCAAATAGGTCTTTTTGCCTTCACTTACAGCATTCAGTTGGTCAAATTCTGCTCCAGGACTCCATGCAAGAAGACTTGAAAAATAAATGCTTTTTTCTTTTCCATGGACAGGAATGTTCTTGTATGCTTGTTCACCCTATCCAAGGTCATTTTGAAGATTAAGAAGGGCTCCCCAAAGATCACTGTGGTGACTCCCTTCTGGCCCAGGTAACAATGGTTCTCCCTTCTTTTGAAAATGACCAAAAGGCAACTACCAGAAGCTTCCTCACAGACTGGATCTACTCATACAAGTCTAAGGGGTGTATGATATATCTTAACCTTAAACAACTACAACCAACAACCTGGATGAAAGAACCTTAATACCTTTTAGGCACCTGTTTTATGAGGATATACAGAAGGTATTAAAGGGGATAAGAAAACTTGCTACTAGAAAATCATATATTAGTAGATGGAAAAGGTTTTCTAGTTGGTGCCAAGGAAAGAACGAACACCCACTCAAAGCTAGTGTGTCTCTGGTTCTACATTATTTGTGTGAGTTTATATCCTTTGGCCTGTTTTACTCCCCAGTCAATTTTAATTTGTCAGCCAATTTGGCATATCTGCCTATGGAGCCTTCTCTTTCAATGCAGAGGGGTGTTGCATATAAAGCCTTGTAGAAAACAGGTGACTCTTTGAGATCTTAATTTTGTGTTAGCTTTTATTACACTCACTCCATTTGAACCAGCTCATCAGGCAGACTTGAGGTTCTTAACATGGAAAACTGCTTTACTTATTGCTCTGACCACAGCAGGAAGGGTATCTGAGTTGCAAGCTCTTATTGTGAGTGAACCTTATCTCATTTTCCTGAAAGATAGGGTTTCCTTGAGAACTAATCCTTCATTTATGCCTAAAGTCTTATCTTAAGCCAAGCTATCCATCTTCCTGTCTTCTTTCCAAAATCTAAAAATGAGGGAGAAAGGATACTTTATATATTGGATGTCCACAGACAACTCAGGTACTATCTTGGCAGAACAAAATATTTCATAAATTTTGATCAGTTGTTCATTTCTTGTGAGGTTAAGAAAAAAGGAAAACCTGTGTCAAAGCAGACTGTTTCCAAATGGCTGTCTCATGCTATTACTTTTTGTTGTACCCCCCACAATTAAACAACTCTACGCAGGATCAAGGCCCACTCTACCAGGGCCTTGGCTTCTTTTATGGCTTTTTGAGAAGGGTTAGATTTTAGAAGTATTTTTGAAGCATCAACTTGGTCCTCTGTGTCTAGGACAGGCTTTGCTACAAGCATTCTCCAAGGGCTCTTGCACCCTCATCCTTCCTCCTCCCAGTCAGTCTAATCTATGGTAATTTATCCATATAACTAAGGCTACTGTTGCAGTGATCATAATGATGAGCATAGTACAGTTGTGTAAGTAAACTTAAATAACAGTAGATGTTGGAATGATTCCTCCATCCCGTTACATGCAGTGCATGGTTCTTTATTTTATTTTCCCAGTATTGTCCTTGACAGGGCTTTTAGCCTCCCTCCCTCGGCTGGCATGAAAGCTCTAAAAGGTTTGGCACCCCTATCTGATTATTTAGTCAACTCAGTTTAGGCACATGGAAGGTACACTGAAATCTTTGGAAGCTGGCCAGGTGTTATATCCTTAGTAGGATATAACCTATATTGCTAAAGCTACTGCAGCAGCAATCATGTGAACATCTACAATTATAGAAAGTTTGTTTACACAACTGTACCTTGCTTGTTATGAGCCAGAGTGTGAAAACATTTTCATTTCTTCAGCTGGATATTTTTTCTCTCCATTCATCTTTGACACAGATGTTTACAAATATAGTTGTGTAAATGTTTCTGTGTTTTTCTAGAATCTTCCCAGTCAGTATCTGCTGCAGGCTTGTGCTGTTTTGTTTTACATGGCATATTCATACTTTCAGACTGTGCCAGTGCACAGAAATCTATAGTTTCTTGACAACTATATGAAAGTTGTAATGCTTGATTAGGAATGGTATGTGTGTGTGTGTGTGTGTGTGTGTGTGTGTGTGTGTGTGTGTGTGTGTGTGTGTGTGTGTAGTAGAGTAGTGGAGTCTTAAACTTATCAAGATTTTAAAGGCTCTTTATAGGGTAATACTTGATAGATTGTAGTTAACGATGTAGTAAACAGCATCCATGGCTGATAATGTCACCCAGAGAAAATTGTTGGCACAAGTAAGCTGCAGTGTGATAAATCACATTACTGTACATGACAAAGATGCTTCTATATGATAGAAAATCTCTAAAGTACAATAACAATTACTGTTATTTTAAATAACTTGCAGATATGCTTGACTTTTTTGATTGAAAGCTAGGCAGCTGCAATGTTATTCAGAACACAGACAATCAATATATTACTAAAGTGACCTTCATGAAGAAAGACAATTGCTGATTATAGGGTTAAGTGCCCGCTTGATTTTATTGTTCTGCTTGAATTAAGTAAGACAGATATTTGCAGCTGTCAACAGGATAGAAACATTTCATATCATAAGCTGTACACTAACTATATGGGGTGAAGCTATACTTTGAACAGGATCCTCAAACACAGCTGAACTGGAGTACAACAAATTTATTTCAGATCCCAATAATTTAGATAACTACACATAATTATCAGTTCTGTGTTTTTGCATAATAATGTATTCTGTTTCTGCCATATCATTTGAAGAATCATTCTGAAAAATAAGAGTGCTTGCTATAAACCCCACATATGCGTCTCTGTCAAATACTAACAGAAATTTAAACCCAGAATGAAATAGTAGGAGTAATACACTCTTATCACTTGTGCTCTTACCTGCTCACACAGTAGAAGGAAATTAGTCTAAACAAATCAGGAAAACTGATGGCAGAGTCCTCCAAGGAAAACCCTACAATAAAGAAAGGATAGTGTGAGACACCGTAATGTAGGTCTATGCCAATCAGTGATAAACTTCACATAGATCTATTTCTAGTACATGAAATGGATGCACTGAAAATGCAGACAGAACAAGGACAGCTATCACACTAAAATAACTACTTGCCAGCTGTATAAAAATTATTTCCTTTTTTCATCCATTTCCGTATGCCCATCTAAGTATCATTTGAAGCTGAATGATGACTTGGCCTGCACTACTTCACTGGGCTGTTTAACAAATAGATAAAATGTTTCCGAACTACATTTGAGTCCTTTTCTTACAAGTTTTCCTGGATCTTTGTTCCCAAAGAAACAGTGCCTAAATGTTCAGCTCACTTTCAGACATTAAGGTATTTGAACATTTCTTTTTCACATCTCCTTCTGGCTTTTCCCAGTTAGGGGTCGCCACAGTGGATCACCTGTCTGCTCATGATTGGCAGTGGAGTTTTACAGTGTTGAGTTGCCATCCCAGCACCCAACCTTCCACAGAAGGCACACACATGCATGCAGTCACACCTAGGGCCAATTTAGAGTGTCCAATCCACCTGCAGCATGTCTTTGGGATGTGGGAAGAAACCGGAGCACCTGGAGGAAACTCACGTGACCACAGGGAGGATATGCAGACTTTGCACAGAAGGCACCCCAGCCGAGGATTGAACCAGAAAATCTCTTGCTGTGAAGCAGCAATGCTAATCGCTGCACCACTGCAGCCACCCATTTGAACATTTCTTTTTCACATAACCCTTGTTTATGTTTTGCAGAGCCACCTATTTCTGTTCCATAGTTATTCTCACTAGAGCCCCCTTTGGCAAAGGCGTCCTTCTTGCACAACTAGTGTTGACAGTAGTATATCAGACATCAGTGATAGTAATATGTCCAACACAATGTTTTAAGCAGATACGTATCAAGAGTATAACACCCTGCAGAGAGTATTACATGACTTGTATCAGTACATTTAACAAAACCACATTGTCTTTAAGCTGATAATTAAATAGTGCAATTAAGAAATTGAGACAACTGCAAACCTCTCTGCTCTAAATGTGAAACTACCTGGCCAAGTCCAAAAATGTAGGGATGCAATAATACACTTTCTTCCCTCACTATGCTGTACACCATTCTTCAGAACTTTCTTGATGTGTGATAAGTATTTTTTCCTGCTTTTCAGGTATGACATTAAAAGCACAACACCTTTTAAGTAACAGTTTAATATTAGTTAATCCAGCAGTGCTCTGCAGTGCTAGTGCAACAAAGTCATTGATTTTATTGATAACTGAATTAGCTTGCAAGTACATTTGATTCTTATTTGCAGTTCAGATTGTTACCACTAGGGGGTAGCATTGTATGCTGGAAAGGAACCCATCATCTTTTAAAACTATCAAGCAGTACCTCTTGTATAACAAGCTTAAAAGTTAATCTGTGAAACTTTGAAAGGTCAGCTGTACTACTTAAGATTTACTAACTACTATAGTTAAGCAATATCCTTCTTCCATTTAAAATCTTCATGGTGGCTACACAAGTTCTTTAGTAAACTAACACCAAGTTGACCCAGTCCAAGCTTTTCATAGTGTCATTTTGTGGTATCTAGTAGTCTCAGAAGCCTTGAGTGTAGAAGTGTATTAGGAATGAAGCAGCAACCTGATTAATTAAGACTTACTAATATCATTTCTTTTGTCAAAGCAAAAACATATTAAGGCTATATACAAGTTCACTTTTTGGCTAGATTTGTAACTAAATCACAATTATCATAATAAACTTTAGCAGCCTTCATTGTGGTCACATCTTGCAGACTAAAATAATACTGCAATTATAAATCAAAACAAAAAAGGAGGCTGAAGTCTTGATTTCCTACATAATTAATAATAATAATAATGCTTTCATGCATTCATTTACAAGCAGAGGCTAAAGTATCGTGACTACATAACATGTAAATATGCAGGATCCACATTAAAACATATAGGTTTAGGAAAAAAATAGTTTGGAAGATCATACTAAAACAAATACATTGCATTTAGTTTTAACTATGGTGGGCAACAGTCATTAAGCAAAATAATTTTAGTTTCTTGATTTCTGTGTCCACTTGATGCTTGATTTTCTTTTCTTATCTTTCCTGCTTTTTGGAACGTGTCCTGGACAATTTTAAGCTCCAGAAAAATTTGTAATAGAAGCCAAGGCTAACACATTAACACATTGTGTGTGTGTGTGTGTGTGTGTGTGTGTGTGTGTGTGTGTGTGTGTGTGTGTGTGTGTGTGTGTGTGTGTGTGTGTGTGTGTATATATATATATATATATATATATATATATATATAAATATATCTATGAATATTTGTATATATCCAGGTCTAAATATATAGATATATAGAGAGTGCAGCTGGACTTGCCATAAACAACATTATTTGGAAATTTAAGCTCCCCATGTAGGTACTTGTAGACTGTTACGTGTAGTTTAAACCTCTGACACTCTGCCATGCATACACAAACAAATCCTCTAGTAAAATATTTGACTAATACCTAGAGCTTAAAGGCATCATTCAAGATGTTAGTACACTACTTAAATGTTCATTTCATAAAACATTACTGCAGGAAGTAACTTACCTGATGAATTTTCTTGGATGTACAAATGCCTCACAAATGATGGACTTGAGTCATCACACAGTCGTACACACAAAACCTTCCTCTGTGATGTGTTTGACTTTCGGACTAAGAAGGTCTGTAATGAAGAGATTAGTAAGCACTAGTTAAGAGGACGAGGTTGTCTCATTTGAGCAACTGCATTACCAAGCAATACACTTCAACAGAGCAGATGAGGGCAGTGTTTTAGAAAAGCATTGCACATGCACGTAAAGGTGATTACAGCTCTTCTAAATAAAGAGAGCTGGAAATCAAAATTACAGCTTTTGAGATGCTAAATCCAGATTCGTCACTGCTATTCTCTGAAATAGAGAAGTCGTGGTTAACAAGTATTGTGCTCTGCTGTACAGCAATTTTTGCCCACTGGCAAACCAACTGTTCCATTGGCTGCAACAGATGTAATGATGTATAAATCATGAAGCAGGAGGTAGCTAAAGAAAGCATCTGGTGACTAGCTGTGGGTGGCACTGATTGCTTTCATTTCCATGCACAAGTTACAAGTTACAGACTGCCCTGATTGTTTCATAAAAATGCAGAAACACCATGAAACAAAAACTCAGCAAAAGGGCAGAAGAAATATTCTCAATGAAGTGGTAGTTAGAAAAAGTAGCTCATAGGTAAACAGAACCCCTTACACACACACACACACACACACACACACACACACACACACACATACATTCACATTGATACGTGCACACACACACACACACACACACACACACACACACACACACACACACACACACATGCATGCATGCACGCACACACAGATACACAAATACAGACACACACAAACTCTCTCTCACACACACACACACACACACACACACACACACACACATACACACACACACACACACACATGAAGGCATGCATACTCATGCATGTAAATTTAATACATTTTCAGAATACATAACTAAAGAAGGTGGAAAAAAGAGAGATAAGGCTATTATACTTTTCAGATAGCTATAACACATATTATCCTCAAGATGAAGAAAACAGTACTAAGAAATTTTAAGTATGCTTAAGAGAACTGCTCAAGATGGTAAAATCAGACAGTGAGAAAGAAAATGCAGCTGACTTTTAAAAGTCTGCATAGTCAAAAAGAGCTGTAGTCAAAAATATTCAGTATACTAACTGCAGTTACAGGTTTCCAAAGACAAGCACATGCGCGCGCGCACACACACACACACACACACACACACACACACACACACACACACACACACACACACACACATGCACACCTACTCCATACAAAAAAAAACAAGTTAGATTACTTTGATGAACTTGGCAGCAGATAGACTTTGACGACATTGCTTATATTAGCCACAGGTTCATGTTTATGGCATACCGCAGTCTTAAGACACTATATTTATGATGACAATGTCCTAGTAGTTTGATCATATGCTGTACATAGTATTGCAAAATATTATGAACTTGTTTACTCATCTTACTGTAAAACCATTATTTTATCATAAACATAAATGAAGAAAAAATAATGCCCACCCATATGCGGCATATGTATGTAAATGGTTAACATCAAGCATGCTATTTTTTGAAGAGGTGTCTTCATTAATCAGTCTGAGTACAGACTACCGTTACTTACACTCATCTCTCAGCCTCATCTTACATGATTGTATATGCAAAAAAAGTTTTTCTTCTTGCCTCATAAACTAAATAAATAAATTCATCCAGAGAACACAGCTGCAAACTACTAAATAGACTGGACTGTTTCCACTTTGCCAACCACACTATTGGACCTATTGACTTTTTTAATGCATCTTTTTTCTATTGTCCCATGCAGACTATCAGACCTTTATTTTCCAGTGACCACTTGATCATCCTCTGCTACTCTACTGACCATTGTACATAGGGTTGACCTCCAAGGGGTCATCACCCTTGTGCTTTGAGAGTTGTTGTCCTCATTACACCACCGTGTGGTAGCTGAAGGATGCACTGTCAAAGCAGGCCCTGTATTAGTGAGTCTATTGATGTGGGTTCTTGTACATAACACCACGTTTTTTGCAGGCTGGCGTACCCATTATTGGATTATCTTCTTTTGCTGTGCTCCTGGCCTTCTCCTTGTGTCAGTCACACAGTGAATGAGCTGTCTGTCTCTGCTTCTGTCCAGGGTGAGAGAGATGAACTCAGGTGGTCACCAATATCCGCTTCTCAAAACTTGGCTAGCCAGGGCCATGGGCAAGGCTCCATCTCTTTGTGCCACAGATCCTGCTCATAGCTGTTAACATACAAAATCTAGAGCACTTGATAATAGTTTTCAATCTTACTCACAAACACTGGCTAATTTACAATGTATGTACTGTACCTGTGTACTATGTATGTATTCTACCTATGTTCCAAATTTCAACTGTACACCACAAATCTATTAATTACCTTTATTTTAAAATTAATATTTTTTTGTTTGTTCTTTCCACTGTAACTGTTTATGTGCTGCATACCACTGTAAAAACATGTCTCCTGTAATTTGTGTGTATACTGATCATGTCTAAATAACTAAATTTTTCTGTAATTTTTCTTTGTGGAGCTTTTCTCCCTGGGCCTCTGCTGAAAAAAGGCCTTTTTGGCTCAAGTCAGACACCCCCAGTTAACAAATGTAAAATAAAAAAATTCACACAGACGTCTCTTGTCCTTCATTACTATCTACTTCTTAACTGCCACAATAACAGGGGCAATGACTTCTCCTACCACTGCTCCTTGTTGGATTTCTACAGCTTCAGTATAGCTTCACCTTAACTCTTCCTAGGACTCACTGACGTATCCCTTACAGATCTCCATAAGAAACACAAGACACACACTGGAAAAGACAAAACTCCAAAGCTGAGCATAGAAGTTCACCAGAAACTTTAATGATTAGCACTTTCGTCCGTTCAAAAACAATTGGACTTCATCAGATAACAGTTCTTCAAGTCATTCAGTCTTTTACAAACAAACCTCCCTAGTAATTAGTTAAATCAGCCAATTACAAACTAGTCAATCCTATATTAAAGTGACAGATACAAAAATTCCTTAACATTTCACTGTGACCTTATCTAAAGATATTTATGTAAAACCATGTTTTATAGAAACTCATCCACTAATATCATGCCTGCTATAAAAAGGTAATTCAAAATGTGATATATTTTCTTTTTAGCTACATTCATTTCATTAAGAGAAACTTTTTGATAAGAATCCGTAGTCAATATATCAAACATTCTAGTGTTGTAATCACAAATGTCCATAGCTACTAAACCTTCCCCTCTATCAGGCTCCATGAACCTTATTTTTTGTTGTTTCAAAAACTGTATTATTTCATATTCTGCCCTTGTAGTATTAAATTGAATTTTCCTTCTCTTTAATGTCTGCTGAAATTGAGGACCTTAGAAAGATAGGATTATAAAGCTTCATTTACTTTTATTTCAAGATCTTTTAACTATTTTTTGTGTATTAATTTTTGTGCATTATATGTTTCATATGATTCATATATAATTTTAATTTCTTTTTTGAGTAGTGACAATATGGTTATTGTGGAGTGTAAATTCCTGTTTTATCAAAAAGTGAATTTTAATATGAAAACATACATGGCTTTATAGAAATATCTTTAGGTAAGGTCACAGTGAAACCTTAAGGAATTTTTATATCTGTCACTTTAATATAGGATTGACTAGTTTGTAATTGGCTGATTTAACTAATTACTAGGGAGGTTTGTTTGTTATAAAAGACTGAATGACTTGAAGAACTGTTATCTGATGAAGTCAAATTGTTTTTGAACGGATGAAAGTGCTAAACATTAAAGTTTCTGGTGAACTTCTATGCTCAACTTTGGGGTTTTGTCTATATCCTTTACAAATATTACCATATACATTGCAACATGTGAAGCAACCTTACTTTATGACCTTTTTAAAAAAAAAAAAAAGTGGGATTTCCATAGGTAGATATTCATAAATGTATTATAATGCAGAAGCCCTGAAGTACAGAAATGACTAAATACTACCTACATCCAATAAATGACAGAAATACCATATCAGCAAAAACTACCGTATGCAACTGGAAATAATGTAGCTCTCACTGATTTTTCTATCCTGGAGTAAATTACACACATATAAGACGAGCGCACACTACATGAACAATCTCTCAGATAGATCTGCACATGCAGAAAACAGCTATGTAGAACACCAAGAAAGAATGCTAATTTATCCACAGTTCTAGAAGATAACATGCAACATTTAGCTAATCCCAAATAGCAGACATAATGTTAATAGTAACTGAGTAAAGGAAGAGCACATAATACATGCATTACAAGGGAAGTGCTGAGGTTTGTCCTTGCAGGCTGAGCATGCAGTGTGGCTATAGCAGGGATAATAACGACTTAACAGTGTTTGAATATATATTTGCACTATAGAAAGAAAGATCCAAGCTGTGACACACGCCCTAGATCATTAAGGGCAATAGGCAAATCAGTAGGCAGATGTGAGGCACCTGGGCCTCTATAGAAGGGAGTCCAGGAAGAATCTTATAAATGGGACAGAAATGTCCTGTAGATTTTAGCTCAATGTGTTTCTAATGCAAGGAGCACAAGACTTCCAAACCAAGCGGCCCATGCTAAGGAGAATTTTATCAAATTCAGTTTGAAGGATAATGTGAAGAAGAATGGATGGACTTTCTCAGAGGGGGAGTAGAGAGTAAGCATGCAAAGCGAAGGACATAAATTATTTTGGAGATCATAGACAAAGATGATACAAGAGTGTGTGTGGTCCTTCATATTGGAAGACAACTTACATTTAAATATAAAATACAATTGTCTTCTCATCTAGGTGAAAGTGAGATTTTATTAATGGTCCTTTGATGTGCAGCCTTTGTTTCAGAGAAAGAGGGCCAGGAAAGATGTATATTTATTCCTAAAGCTTCAGAGTTAAGGAGTCAAGGGACCTTGTAAGCCATCTCAAGTTGTTGAATTATGGAAGTACATACAAAGATAGTGTTCTAGGAAAAAAGAGAGAGTGAGAAGTGCAACCTAATGCCAAGGTGTTGGGAGGGGGGGCAGGGGCTAACACCCACTGGGGTCTCTATGAGTTTAGCCATGCCTCCCAAATGTATCCTGAAAATATTCTGAGCCTTAGGGTTATTCTGAGGGGTATATGTAAGCCACAGAGTGATTTACAGGTTGCCTCTGTTCATTAGACACATAGGTGCCAAACCTGGGTTGAATTTTCAATTTCCCATCCACTGGTCTAGGTTACACTTGAATAGAGTTAGGGAAAAAGTCAGTTCACATGGCTAGGAAGCCTGTTGCAGAGGAGAGGACATATTTGAGACACATGCCAGTCTTTCCAGCATGTCCTATTTACGTCACAAGAAAAGTTCAAGTCCCTACATCAAGCAGTTCTGATGCTATTGGTTTTGCAGATGTTCATAAGTTCCATCAGAGTGGGATCCAAGGATGCCTTGTATGCCTGGCACATATTGCTTCTCAACAATATGTAGGAATCCAAGTAGAGAGATAGGAATTTGAGGCAATCTATATAGGGCATGTTGTTTACACTCTGTATTCTTTTTGTGAGGAACCTCTGTAGGCATTCCAGTTGTTGCATGTGCCTGGTCAGATACATACTGAAGGGGATGTTGTACTCATTGACGGGTCTATTTAGGGCAGAATACAGAGCAAAGATGGCCTCCTTGGACCTAGATGATATGCCCTTGCTTATAAGTTGAGCAACATAGAATGATTTCTTTACCTGAGACACACGTTGGTCGAAAGCCAGGCTACTATCCATATATGTCATAAAATATCTGACAGCTGGGTCCACTCTTAGAGGAGTGCTACCAATGAGGTAATTTCCTAGGGTGGCCAACTTCTCAAAGGGTACTATTATGGATTTCTTGGCACTGAGTTTTAAGCTGTGTCTTTGAAGATGACTTAAATATGATACTTAACTATAACACCAGTTCATGCTACTCTACCTGAATGGCAGAAGGAGATAATTCTGGATATGTTACAGGTGCAGACAAGAACACTCTTGGCAAGCACCAAAGACTGAAGCAGTATCAATTATATCAATTCTCAATTGTACCCTGAATGAGGAATGGCATCCTTTCTTGTCATGGAATTAGAAACCCAAAACATGTGGAAAAATTAAAAAAGCGAGAGTTGACAAAGATTTAACAACTGGTTTTCAAGTTGTGCCTGCATCTGTATACTATCCAGTCATTTGTAGAGGCTCTCTCTCTGAGGTTACAACCATTATTGCAAAGGATCTCTCTTTGTCCCTTTCTCTTCAACATTTATGGCAGTGAAATGTATACTACCTTTACCCTGAATATCTGATTTAATAAGCAGATGATTCCCCTGCCCTCATCTCTGCAAAATCTCTTAATGGGGTTAATAGAAAGCTGCAGCATCTTTTTACAAGCATAGAACATAGATGAATGACTCTGCTTAGCAGTAAATGATGTCAAATCCAAATCTATATTGTTCATGAACTCCTCCATCAATACGAAAGAATGTACTAGTCTTAACACCTACTATAGCCATCGGTGACAGCATTAAAGCAGTCTATAGTAATAAATCACTAGGAGTTGCAATCAACCAGAATCTGAATTTGATTAACATATGAAAAATCATCTACAAACTCATCAGCGTTTAGGTTTCGTACGTAGAATTAAACCGTAGCTAACACAACAGGCATAAGTATCTGCTGCATACTCTTCCGGATTATAAATATCTGCTAGTCATGTAGTTAAAAATGACCACTGTGTAGTCTAACAAAACCACTGAAAACAAGTTTTAATTGTATTAGCAACCTAATAAATTACTCATTATATTATATGTCCTGATGAAGGATAGCCATGTCACATGACATGAGGGCTATGGTGCTACATTGTTTGCTGTGCAAAGGTAGTTTATCCCTTAGCTAAAGGAATGCAGTAGATACCTGTCATAGCAGCAGGTCCTGACAGAGATCATTACTGTGTAGGTCCATGTAACTCAGACGTCCGTACTTTAAATTAACACTCATACTTGTCACCTGACCCCGATTATCCTTCTCATCAAGTCTCCCTTTTTATCTATCCTCCACACTTCCTACTTACCATTCTTTGCACTGTATACCCTTATGCATATTTGTATTAATATAAATACAATATAATACAATACAATGAATACAATATAATAATAAGAGACCAGTTGGCATAATGGTTAAGGTATTTGCTTCCTATGCACAAGGTACAAGGTTAGATCCTGATCTCCGACTAATGCCTGTTTGGAGTTTGCACATTCTCCCTGTGTCTCCGTGGTGTTTCTCCCATGTCCAAAAACCATGCTCAGTGTTTCCATCTCAAGCTCACCAATGAATGGAGCTGTGGGCAGCAGCACAGACTCTACAATGGTGCCCTATAGGGGGAAGAGTTGTACAGACCAACCGGTTTGGGCATCTACTGTGGTGCACAGTATCCTCAAGATAGGAGAACACAGATCACAGACAGAATGCCATGGCAGGGCTAGCCACTTGACAGTGTAAAATATGGCTCTAGGTGATTTGGTCATGTTGACTAATGTCGCTGAGAATGGGGTTACCGATGATAAGTGCATTGAGGATCTGGCCTACTCTGACCTACGGCAGGGACCCTTGCTAATGGTGGGAGGAGTATATGTGCCCTTATTGGCCAGGACAACTTGAATTGGGTGTGTGACTTGAATGCATATATCAGGACAGACAGAACAGGATATGACGACTGCCTGGGTCCACATGGGTGGGGCACCAGGAATAAAGAAGGAGAAGCTATTTTAGACTTCTGTCTGGCAAATTCTTGATAGTAGACAGCACATGATGAAAGAAGAAGAGGAGCCCACCCTAGAAGAAGTAAGAACAGCACTAAGGAAAATAAAGTCAGGGAAAGCAGCAGGCTCAGATGAGGTCACAGCAAATATGATAAAGATACTGGGTGAGATAGATGAGAAATGGCTTCTGAGGGTACTAATAGCAGTGTGGAGAGAAAGACATATCCCAGATGACTGGAGAATAAGCATACTCGTGCCAGTGTACAAGAGCAAATGGGACATCCACAACTGTGGGCAGTACAGAGACATCAAACTCCTATCACATTGCATGAAAGTTCTGGAGAGGGTGATTGATAAACAGATACACAGTGTAGTAGAAAGTAAGATGGGAAATGAGTAGTTCGAATTCAGATCAGGATGCAGCACAATAGTCCCAATGTTTGCAGTGAGAAAGATACTTGAGAAGAAGCTAGAGATGAGGAGAGAGTCCAACTAGGCATTCCTAGACTTGGAGAAAGCATATGACAAGGTCACAAGAAAGCTGTTCTGGGCAGTACTGCAGTAATTTGAAGTCCCAGAAACATTGGTAGAATTAGTGCAGGATATGTACAAGGACCCAATGACTCAAGTACAAACAGTGATCAGCCTCAAAGAGGGGTTCCCAGTGGGAGTGGGTGTACACCAGGGTTCAGCTCTGAGCCCACTGTTGTTCATACTGGTGATAGACTGCATTATCAAAAAGGTCAGAGGAGACAGGTCAACAAAGTTGCTGTATGCAGACAATGTGGTATTACAGGCTGACTCTGAGGTAGAACTACGGCAAAGGATAAAAGAATGGAATGCAAAACTGAAGGCACATGGGATGAAACTAAGCACAGATAAGACGGTGGTAATGGCAGCAAACTGGGGAAATCAGGAAAAGCTGAGAATAGAGATAGAAGGGAAGACAGTGAAACAGGTAAACAGCTTCAAGTATTTGGGAGGGGTGGTTGAGGAGAAGAGAAGTCTGAATGAAGATGTCAAAGCTAGAATCAGAGGGGCTGCAGCCAACTAGCATAGAGTGTCAGGTGTAGTATATGACAGAAGAATGCCAAAGAAGCTGAAAAGAAAGTTGTACAGATGTTTTACTCTGTACAATCTCTTTTTGTAATTTTTTGTAATCTTTGTATGCACCTAATTTTGTCTGTATTGCTTTCTTTTCTCCCCTCATTGAAAAAAACGGCTTTTGGGGCAATGGACTGGACTATCCTGGTAAACCAACTGCAAATAAATAAATAAATAAATAAATACAGGACAGTGGTGCGACCAGTACTACTGTATGGTACAGAAAACTGAGCTGTAAAGGCAAAACAGTTGAAGAAGCTAAAGGTGATGGAAATGAAGTGCCTGAGAAGGGTGGTAGGATGCACACTGTGGGACAGATGAAGAAATAAGGACATAAGAGCAGAAGCCAAAGTAGCTCCAACTGCAGAAAAATCAAAGAGAGCAGATTACGGTGGTTTGGACACGTGCAGAAAAGCAGAAGACAATCTGGTGAGGAAGATTTGGATAAACAGGAAGAAGGTAAGAGGAAGCAAGGATGTCCAGCAAAGAGGTGGATGGATTGTGTGAAGAAGATCTGTGACAGTCAGGCATGAGTGTTGAAGAAGGCAGGAGTGTGGCACTGAATCAAGAGAGTTGGCAACAGTTAACATGATACCCCGACCCCATGTAGAAAAAAATGTGAAAAAGGGGGCTGCTGATGATGATTTGTATTAATAATTTACTATTTTTTATATTTATTAATACCTTATAATAACACTTCTATTTTCTCCAATTATTAATATATATTTAATTCCTATATTATCTACTGTCCTAATGACACACTCTTACCAATGTTTGTGCACTTTTATTAGTCTGCATGATAAAAGTTCACAGTGCAAATGTTTGAGATAAAGGTGCCAACACCAAACTGCAAAGAGATTTCAAGGCAGGCTAAAACAAAACTACTCAAAGAGTTAAAAAGCATTTTCTCAGGGGACAAACAAGCCTCCTTGTATATTCAGATAGGAGGGCTGTACCATTCACCCCTCTTAACTAATATATATTAACTCTAAGGTTTCTTGTACTTTGAATAATGGGAAGTATCCGAGGTACAGCAATCTCAGACTTGGTGTATATCACAGAAAATTGCACCTCTATGTTCACATTTTATAGTGCCAAACACATCTATGCTAAACAAGTGCCTTGTTCCCATGAGCACATTATTTATAAATCATTGTTCTACTGCATGACATATTTTACTGTATCATATAGTTATATAATTTGCTTTAGCATCAAGTAATGTTGTTTTCATGTTTACATTGGAGCTTGTCATTTTGGATCTCCACTAAATATGGGCCTGGCTAGTCAAATAATCTCAATTACTAAATATAAGTGAATAAATGAATAAAGTGAATATGTAAATAAATAAATAAATATAACATGCCACTATGTTTAAAGTGAATCATGAGTCAGTGGACATTATGAAACACTGGGGTGAGATGTTGGCAACTATCAGTATCCCTCTGTAAACATAAAGTAGAAATGAAAATCTGGGAGAGACTATGATGTGAGCAGAAATCCTCATGAGGTATAAGGTGCTTAATCCGGATGATACCCTTTAAATGGTAACACTAAAATTTAGCAAGAGCTGACAACTGAGTTTTAAACATCTGCCATGCATCAAAGATCACACCCAGAATTTGTAACTTACATGCACGCTTCAGTTAAATTCCATTAAATATGACATGAGGAACAATATCAGTTGCAGAAAATGTTTAGGGAGTAGCAGTCACTGCAGCCTTGGTCTTGGATCTGTTATACTTCAACTCATTACTAAATAACCACGGCTGGATAATCTACACATTGTCTGGTAATGAATTCAATCCTGGATATCTGCTGTGAGGGAAGGAGATGGGTATTTGGACAGGCTACTTACATTAAACTAAACCTTGTACATACTAAGAAGACATTCTTGGTAATGACAGTCTTTAGAACCATTTTTAAATCTAGAACAACCTACATCTTTTTCTAAACATTCAATGGACAGCCTTATCAGGAGTAACCAATAATATGATCTATACTTGATGTATGTTTATTTGGTGAACTTCTTACTGCATTGCAACATAAGTTGGATACATGACTTCAGGGGTATCTCTCTGCAACATTTGTCTATTACGGTTCTCACAGGCACTTTTTATTCTTGCAAAATATGTGGTTATAACACACCTTTATTATGGCACTGCTTTTCTCACCAATACATCATTTTGAGGAAAGTTCCTCATTCTGAATCTCAACAATTCCATGTTCTGTACTGTTCTACACTAAATAACCTATTGCACATTACTTGTTAAGAATTTTTTAACAAATAGCTATAGTAAATGATGCTAAATCATAATCATTCGTTAAAATAACTTATTGCAGTATAAATAAACAAGTATTAACCATGTTATGAACTTTCTAGCTGAACTTGTTAGTATGTGATCTATATTTTGCCAGTTTGTTCCACAGTGTGAAATTTAGTGTTCCACTTTCTGAAATCAGAAGGCTGAGACCTATGTGTGATACTTCTGCTCAGTCCTTTTCCTTTCTGCTTCATTCAGGCATAGTTGTCTATACGTTTATCTATCCAGCTATCCATATTCCTCATACACTTCAAAGGATCCTTATTCAGCTAGTTTACTAACAACTTTAGCTTAAGCTGTAAACTTCCTGGAACTGGGTGGGTTGACATTTCTTCCTCTGGACTATTGCTGCGTTGTGCTACACAGATAACAAAACTTTGCACTACGTGTTCCATTGGATTCAGTCTTCCTGATCACAATATTAGCTCTCTTTCTCTTTCTTTGCACATTGCTATTCTCAAGGTGTGACTTCTATTATCTCAATCATTTATTTGGACACAACTTAATTGTTCTTGGAAAGGAAAAAAGAAAACCAAGACTGAATTTCTCTCCTTCCCGATGATTTTTTTTTCTGACCATTCTTTCATTGTAGCAAGTTTCCGCAGTTTCTAAATCAGTATCCACATATTTCTCTGAAATTCTGTTTTTTTCTTCAGTCATCAGTAATTGCAGAATTATCCAAAGATTCTGTAACTCTTCCTGCTTCTCTGATAAATATTCTCTGTTCAATGTGTTATATAGCAGTACCTCCTCACCTGATCTATACTTCTCATGTAGGTCATACTTATGTTGCATACGTAATCTTGGAGGTGCTTTGGATGAGGACTTTTGAATATACTTTGGAAGGGTTTGTGATCTGTTTTCACTTCAATTCTTTATCATAAACAAATTTGTGGAATTTCTCACATCCGTACATTATTGCTTTCATTTCCTTTAAAAAAATGAGTTTTTTTCCTAAATGCTAAGCCTGCTCTTTTGTACAATCACATACCTTATATTATTCTGGCATAGTCTCTTGTAGAATCACATCTTCTGTGCCATTCTGACATCATCTGTTTGCAACATAAATGGATTATGCACATTGTCATCACAGTAGTTTAATATTGGATCATTTGCAAATAGTTACTTGAGTTTTCAAAAGTGTTTTCCCGTCCATAGCTCCTTTGCCAAGCTACATCTGATGTAATACTTTTCCTAGATGCATAGTTATCTCAGAGATATCAAGTACACATTTTGTAAGATGCTGTGAAACCTTTATAATGCCTGCCTATCTTCAGGCTTTGGCATTTCAACAACTGATCAGATGTTTTCTGAATAAGGTTTCTGACGCTCTGAGGTTAAAATGTGACCAGGGTATTTCAAATGCACTACTATTGCTTTATATTTGTTGTATTTCACTTGAAATTGTGGTATCTAAACTAGTTTAGCAGTCATATCAGTCTTTTGCAATGCTGTTCTTGTATCTCACTCTATACTAAAAAAAATCATTCAGTGAGTTTGCACTGCTTTCCAGTTATTCATTTTCTTGGTCAGCATTTTTTTGGAACACTTCTAGTGCTAATGAAATACTAATCTGGAGTCTAAGGAACACTTACCTCATTCTGGCATATTAAACGTAAACAAGATGGAATTTGCTTCATCTAATATTTATGTGACAGTCTCCTGCAGGCTTTCTAAGCCTACAAGTTATCATAGTAATACAAGCATTCATTACAGCTCTGCATAATATCAGAAATGTTCATAGGTTTATAGGTGTACACCAGGCTAACGACCACTGGGGATTATTTAAGCTTAGCCATGCATCCCAAACCTCTGACAAGTGCTGGTACTCTTGAAAAGTCTAAGCAGGGCCCTGGGAAATAAACTATTTACAGGCTGTCTGTGTCCATTAGAGAATAGGTGTCAAATCAGGAATGAATTTCCTGTTCTGCATCCAATTGTCTAAGTTACACTTGAATTGAGTTAGGGAGAAACTCTGCTTTACATGAATGGGGAGCCTGTTCCAGAGATGGGGTAATCTTTCTGATACATACCTGTCTCTCTAGCAGGTCCTTTTTATGTCACAGGCAAGGTTTAAGTCTTTAGTATGAGTAATTCTGGTGCTGTTTATTTTGCAGGTATGCAGGAACTCCATCAGGGTGGGGTTCAGCAATGCCTTTTCTATGACATAGAGATCTCACCTTAGCAATCTGTGGGAGACAGAATGCAGGGATAGAGCTCCAAGGCAGTCTACATTGGATATGTTGCTTATGTCCTGTATTCTTTTAATGAAGAACCTCTGTGGATGTTCTTCTTGTTGGATGTGCTGGGTTAGGTACATACCAGTGGGAGCATTGCGCTCAATGACAGGTCTGATGAATTGCCAAATACAATGGAACAATGACCTCCTTGGACCTAGATGCCACACCTTTGTTTATAAGTTGAACATAGAATGATTGCCTCATTGCGGTAGTCACATATGGTCAAAGGCTAGATTACTGTCTAGGTGTGTCCCCATGTCCCTGAGTACTGGGTCGGCTCTTGGAGATAAGTTTTGAATATGATAGTTACCAGGAGTAGATGACTTCCTGAAGGATACTATTATGCATTTCTTGGCATTTACTTTTAGTCCCTGGCTCTGACACATGTTGTCTGTGTTAGCCCTTCCTGGAGAACATTAATGTCAGTAGGGGATTCTATGACTGTTTCTAATTTGCAGTTGTCTGCAGTTTTGGTCGTCCAGAAGCCCTTAACATTGGCCTTGACTTCAGAGAAGCAGATGCCAAAAAGGAGTGACCCAGGTCCAATGTTTTGCAGTTATATGGAAGTTCATAATTACTGTATGGTTTCACACTTTTTCCTATATACTTTAAAACCATACCTGTTAAAACACTGAGCATTCTCTTATCAGTCTATCACATGTGTTTCCCCTTCCTTTCTACTAAATGGGACACCAGGCCAGACGACCATCACAGAGACAGCCATGGGAGTGTTTGTCCCCTTTGCTAGTATCTCAACAATGAGGACAATGCGTTTTTGGGTGCAACTCCAACCATGGTAGCTAATGTGTGCATCTGAATCACCCTGGGGACATTACATACTTTCCTCCTATGTGTGTACATTCCCACATGTATGTCAGTGATGGCTACTATCATGGCAAGGGATCACCAAACCCACATTTACGTATCCTGTAGTCACTGGTAATGTGCTAAACTGTACTTGCATAGGAGCAGGTTGTCCTGATCAGGCTCACTATCCACCTCCCACAGGAATGGCACTCTTACAAACACTACTCAGTCTCATCTGCGTCAGCCTGAATCTTGCAATGTCCGAGCTACTACTGAAACCCATGTGATATGAGTCACAGTCAGGGCTTTATCCCTCTGTGCTGCAGAGCCAATCTATCATATTGTGAATTTGCTTTAACATTTGTAGCCTCTCACAAACCAACTAACTCAAAATATTTGTAGGAATTTTTTGTTTAATTGCAACTACTTGAAAATTAATATGGTTGTTTTATTTTTCCATTCAGCAATCAGCAGTTTTGACACAGTAATGATATGGGGTGGCCAGAATAGGTTAATAATGTCCACAGAGTTTTCTCTAAGTATATTTTTAATATCACTTGTTTAAAATAATTTTCTGGTGTAATATTTCACTCAACACCTGATATCATACACTAGCTGCAGTGGTGGTGCTGCGGTAGCATTGTCGCCTCACAGTAAGACGTTGTCCTGTTCGATTCTCAGCTAAAGCGTCTTCTGCGTGGAGACATGCGTGAATGGGTGTACGTTCGTTGAAGGTTGTGCATCAGGCCTGGCAATTCGGTACGTAAAAATCTACTGCCAATTATTAGCGGACCGGAGTTCCGCTGTGGCGACCCCTAACCGGGAAAAGCCGAAAGATACAACAAACAAACCTGATATCATACACTCATGCTTTGGAAGCATTTTCAAAATCTCTGAATCAAACTTTTAATATCAGTAGTACTAGTCAGAGATGACTGACTTTACTGCCAGTTTTCATATCGCTGTTCATAAAATGCACTGTTTTGTATATTGTTGTTTCTACATTTACTCAACACTGTTGATGCTCTTTTCTAGCATGAATTCTGCAGGACTTGTTACATGCTAAGCAATATTTCTTCTCATGTTTATAGGCACGCCTCCGGCAAGCCTTAGGAAAAAGAATGCAAGCACCTGTCTGCCATTAGTCTTTGTCAATGTAATGTAGTAAATTACATTTCTCCGTTCTCCTTCTTGAATTCTCTCCTTGTAGTACATTGTTATATGGCTTTCATTTGTCTGTTACAGATCTCACAGACTTTCTCACGTTGACTGTTTACTTGAATCATATTGTATCTCTCACACACACACACACACACACACACACACACACACACACACACACACACACAGATATGCACGCATATAGACACAGGCATGCTCGCATGCACACACACACGCATGCTCGCACATGCGCGCGCGCACAGATATGCACGCATATACACACAGGCATGCTCGCATGCGCGCGCACGCACGCACACACACACACACGCACACACACCATTTTTCTCAGATATTCCTTTTATGTTTGCACTAGCAATTTGACTTGCGCCGAGCACATGCAGTTTTTTATAAGGACAGGTCTGTTTCAGGTAAAAGTGTACCCTTTGTTTCTTCATGCTCTATGACAGATTATTCAGTCTCTTATTAATGAATCAACTATCTCACTGAATCCACAATCTTCATCTCTGTTCTCTAGTTAATAAAGGGAAACATCTATAGTTTTTGTACGATCATGTGCTCTTACAAAGGAAAAGAATATTGTAAATGTCAAATTATTTTTAGGCTTACAATAATTTCTGAATATTTAATAATTGCTGCCATCTCATCTTTCTCTTCATCAAGAAAAATAAGAGTTAATAGCTTTATGCATTATTCTCCAGTGAAATGCAGGAATGTTGTTCACTTTGCCTTTTTAGGCTTCAAACAAATTCCACTTGCAGTAAGGAATAAATATATTTTCTGGATCCAAAGCCCACAGTTTTTAGTTATATTTCATTATAGCATAAGGCTTTCAGGGGACTGCAAACGAACCAAATTCTCTGCTGTGAATTTTACTTCTCTTTTTCCAAACACAAACACTCATGAAAGCACATATATTTCTTGAGATATGGAGATAACATTTCTTTTGTTATTGCAGAAATTCTTTTACTTCTGCATAATGTCTGCCATTTGGCTTGAGTAAATCACAGAGAGAAAAAGAAAGAGAGAGAGAGAGACAGAGAAAGACATAAGGTATGTTGTAATCTACTTGAGGTATGTACTCCAACTGAACATGTCATATTATTGTTGTTCTAAATTAAATATCCTATAATATCTAAACCAAAATGGCGAAAAACTGAAATAGATCTCGACAGAAATGTGAACGTTTAGAGTAAAATTTATATACATTTTTTTCTATGTATTTACTTAAATTTAGATAGTATATTATTTGCAGTAGTGTGTAATGTTGGATTACATCTTCTGAGGTAATGTGCTTTTTATGTGGGCTTTGGTTGGAAATGTTACTTATATGTATGTGAATGGCCAAGACTGTCACGTTATCTCTTGGTGAGTTGTTTTCTCTGACGTTATGGAGTCGATATATATAAGAAAGGGGATATGGTGGTACACAGGTATCTACCCTCCTTCACAAGACACACGTTTCTTGTTTTCTACATATTTTATTTATTTGTTTTAGTTATTTTAGAAAGTAGGTTACAGTGTTTTATTTATTTTAGTTTCATTATTTTGGACTGTATTAGTATGCACCTATAATATTATTTCAGTAATCATATTGTAAACGGTCTGAGATTCAAACTCAGGGTGTGCAAGTGTACTACATGACATGCAACTTCCTGAGGCAAGCTCATCAGCATTAAAGCTACATGACCCATATATAACAGGAGAGGTGCATCTGAGGATCATATCATCAGCAGCATAACAATGACAACTGGACAGCTCCTTCTAATAAGATTACCTAAGGGCAGAAAAACATTGAAAATATTTCTAGACCCAACAGGGAACTGTGTGGCTCCTTGTGTAACAAAGAAATGGACTAGATGTGTTGAATCCTGATACCACTCCCTAGGAATGCATAGACAGGTAGAAGACAAACAAGTTCAGGACAGCACAGGAGAAACAAAATAATGATCTAAGTTGCTTAATCAGGATGTCATGATCAACAATGTCAAATGCACAATGACAGAATGTAGGATCTGAAAAGAAGGGTTCCTATTAGAACTCAGAATGCTTGAAATGTCGAATGTCATATGGTTGACACCATATGATCGACATTTCAAGAGTTTGAAGGTTAAACGTAACGGTGCCGTTCGGTGCAGAATGGGAGAATTTCCCTTTTCTGCAATGAAGTGCGAACTCAGAGTTGGTATATTTAAGTAGGGGGGGGGTGCAGGGGGTCTTGTCCTCCCTGCCTGCATCGTTAAGGTAAGTTTTTTTTTGTTTTATTATACATTCCAACTTTTAAACTTCGATCATATGTAGTCGAACATATGGGATTTGAAGTTTTGAAAGTTTGAATATGTAATATAGACCGGAAAAGAATAGAATCACTGCTGCTTCTCTGTATGTAGTCCATTTAACACCATAGTAAGACTGGTATCACTGTTGTTGAAAGTATGAAAAGGGGACTGATACTGATTTGTAATAACTTTTAGCTGTGAAATATGATTCTAAAATACCGTTACAATACTTTTTCTTAAAAACAGTATGTAAGGTTTTGTAGATATGACAGTATTTTCAAGGTAGCGTTTATAGAAAGAAGGCTTCTTGAGGAGTGGAATAATTGAGACCTACTTTAAAACTAATGGAAAAATATCTAACCTAAGGGAGGACTCTATAATCTAATAAATAGTTGAACCCAGTATATCCAGGCAGATCATAGCTATCTTGGAAAGCTATGGGTCCAACCCACAGGTTATTGGAGCCCTAATTGAAATCAAAACAAAGAACTCATAATTAACAGGAACTGCAAACTCACTCCAGTTCATAGAAGAATATTCCAAAATCGGAACAGTTTCATCATCCATGGTTGCACTATATGGCAACACTGTAAGCAAAAATGTAACAGCTGACTCGCATTGCTGTGATGTAAAATCCCTATGGGAGGCCAGATAAGCTAGGCTGTACCAACTCTCAGCTACCTGGTGCATTTGTTGTTGCCAAGACTTCTCCAGACAGTAAGTCTGCTTTTTTTATAAGAAACCAAGGACTGGTAAAGAACATAATGCTTGTCCATTCCAAGTTTGTCACCCAGTTTTGCTGACCTGTTTTGTGTCAGACAAACTTAAAATTGTGGTGGACCCATCTCCTTTTTTTTCACCCACTAGGCCAGCACACCATTATCTGTACTGCAGCCATTGACTAGTGTGTCTCAGAGTATGGATCTCAAGACTGAACATTTGCCTACTTCCCCAAGTGAGACAGGGCAGGGCATACAAGAGATAGATACACAGCAGCTTGAAAGCAAAAGGTAATATCCTATTATTGTCAGACATTAACACTTTAGGAAAATCATTGCTGGTCTACAAGAAGATCAAATAAAAAGTAGAAGACAAGGAATCTGGTGCTACAGTACTCGTATTTCTACATTTCATCAGTGTCTGGCCATGAAGCTGAATAGACGGGGAGACTAGAAAATGGTGAGATGAGAAGACAAGTTCCACCATCGAGTCTAATATCTTTACACCCACTTGGAAGATAAAGTCTGGAGAATGCCAAAAAATTATGGGTTGCAAAGATGATGACTAATAAACAAACCTGAGTCCCTTCATAGTAAAGATGAACTCTTTAGCAAGACTGACACATTCTGCATTAACCCAAATATTAGAGTCACCAAGAACCAAAATATTCTGGTGATATAATACAGCGTCATTGAGGATATTGGTGAACACATATAGGAAAGTCAACGTATAACTTGGTGGATGATAGTAGAGAAGAAACTCGCAGTTCATTTTTGTATCCAGAACATACTCAGAAGAGCTGAAGAACCAATTATTATCCTGGACCACCTACAGTTTGGGTCTAAGGCAAACAGCAACTCCTGGCTATAGTCATCCTACTGTCATTAGAGATCTTTACTCCTTCCTAGACGGCTTTGTAGCCTCTGACTACCACATAACAACAGCAGTCAGAAATCCTTCAATCTAGCCCATTTAATAGTAAAAGGTATCTCATCCAGATGAAAAGAAGTTATCATTCCTCTTTAGACTACCCCGATCAGACCGATTATAAAATGCTTTTCTTCTTTTAGTATCGGGATAGAATTAAAGACCCCAGTTACTAAGACAGGCTTGAAGATGTATCCCCTGCTGCAATGTCTCTTACAGACTCGTGTATGGAGATTTATGTCTAGCATTCCATGCGCTTATATGTCAAACTCTCCTTGATCTCCTACATTATAAAAAAATATATATATAGAGCTCCAGAAACACTCATGCTAAGGACTTGAATTTTTATCATGTTGTAAATAAGACACACTAGAGAGACGGGTTTATTAGTTACTGCTTCCCCATCTTAGGATACATTTCCATTACATATAAAAACAGTTGCAAAACTATGTAGCATCACCGCCCCCAAAGCAATTCCACTTGATAGAAAAGCACACAGTTCTTATACCACCATGACTGAATTTATTGCATTAATTCCCTCAAGATCGCAACATCTTCTAGAAGTATTGAAGTGCAAAGAAAATGTATGCCCTGTCGTAAGAATATTCTGAACATTAATGTCCCCATCTTTATTTTTTTAAATAAAATACCCAGTGTCCATGATTCATGTTTAAAAAAGAAGAAGAAAGGAATTGAATAATTTATGTAAAGTTGCTTAGGTTATACGATATATAACAATATATGTGAAGTATAATGTTTGTAAACGTGAACTTGTTAATAAAGTTTGATTACTTTTATATAAATATAAATTTACGTATGTCACAAGTGATAATTCAATAAAGATGTTTGAAAAAAGGAAAAAAAATATGTTTCTCCAAAGGTTTCATGTTTCATTCGACAAATGTAGAAATTGTTTGAGTCTTAGGGCACATGCAGGAAACTGTATAACGGGGGATCTTGTATGCTTTTTTGCACTTTAGGGATGGCAAAAATGGCCCCATATCTTGGTATCTCCTGTCTGTGCATAGTTTAAACATATGCTTTACTAAAACCGTTATTAACTAGTTCTTTCAGGGTAACATCAGTTGATCTGTGGGTTCTTGAAATATCATTTTGTCAAACTCCATGCAGTTATTAGTTTCTGCTAACAAATTCTCTACAGGAATGTTATATTTAGAAACATCAGCCACTACAACTGAGCTCCCCATCAGCTTTCATAATATACACACTCATCACCCTTTAAGCAAGCAAAACTCTCCTCAGAAACATGAAAGTATTGTTTATTTATTTATTAATATGTATTCTTAAATCTTTTTGATAGTTATTTATTTAAATAATTCTGTAGTATGGATTGTTGAACTATGCCAAATTTTTGTACCTGTTTACACCTTGCCTAGCGATTAGTTATGTCTGATGACATGTGATTGCCCATAGTTTATATAAACCAAAGGGTGGTGTTTTGTTTGTAATTCAGATTCATTATGTTGTATGCTGTATATTGTATGAAACTGCCTGACTAAGTTGCACGTACTTCATCAAATGATATAGTATATGAATCTTTTTTGAAGCTTTTTGTTTAACTCTACATTTGTAGGAACAGTTTTTGTCTATTTAAAGTCATATAAAGATTTTGTTTTACACTTTTTCAAGGGAGAAGCATGTAAAAGTGTCACCCCGAGCAGAATTCAGAGAATTTTTCCTCAGGTAAATTGCAAATGCTAGAAGTGTGATGGAAATGAGACTAGTAACTGGGAACGTGTTTTGGGAGTGTAAATTGTTCCCTACAGAGTACTCTGTCAGAAATATTGGGAGAGCAAATGGCTGTAAGTAAGTAAGGAAATAATTCTGCTGAGCTATCTCACAGGAACTGAATTGTCTATATATAGTAAAGCCTTAATAAGTTTAATGCTATTGACTGCCAAAAGACAATTACTAGAAAATAGAAATCTCAACCAGTTGTAATTTAAGTACTGAATATTGTAAAGGAGGTATAAGAACTAGAGGTGGGATCTTTAGAAATGGGAAAGAGCAAATTACATAGAAATAAATGAAATTTGCAGAATAATATATGCAGAATAATGTTCAAGGAGGAGGTGTGAGCTTTAAGGGAAGGCAAAAACTGAACTATTTATGTAATGCTGAACTCAATAATTGTTAAAAAGAAAGGAAAAAAAACATATATATAATGTATAATACATATATATGACAAATGTTACTATGGTCTGTTTTCTTTTCTGTTTTTGTATGTGTGCCTATGTATTAAGTGATACTTTAATAAAGGTATTTAAAAAAGGCATTTGGGAGTAACCCTCCCAATACCATTGACCAGTGTTGCATTATGGTCATTATGGTCTAAAAAAGGCACTCAGGAGTACCCCTCCTAGTATCACTGAACAATGTTGTATTATGATCTGCCACTGAGCCTGAATCCCAGTATATGATTATGCTATATAAGCTGACCTAAGGCTGACTTGACTGTATGTCTTACACACACACACACACACACACACACACACACACACACACACACACACACACACACACACACACACACACACACACACACACACGCACACACATCCTAGTCAGGTGTAGGTCATCTGCTAGCAGTTTTCTAATGCCATTTTTCTGCATCCATTTATGTCTTTCCATAGATATCTGTCATCTCTCTTTCCAAATTAGTGTTCTAATGAATGTTCATCTAAACTTGCCAGCAACATACCAACATAAACTACTTGTCTCCTTTTAATATCTCTCTTACAGTTGTGTTATCTGCTGTACTCATTTTTATTTATATATGTATGTGTGTGTGTGTGTGTATATATATATATATATATATATATATATATATATATATATATATATATATATATATATATAAAAATATATATATTATATACATATGTACATACCTCTTCCTTGCGTCAGCCAATTATGTCCTTCCTCTCCTTTCTGTAAACTTTACCTACTCATACTGTATTCCACTAACATTTGCTTCAACCATCCTAAATGTTTGTGACTGCCACAGAGTTAGAAGACATATTTAAGATATTTCACAAATGCTATGCATCAGGTTTTTTTAAAATCATTTCTTGTGCCATGCTTTCAGGTCAGCCTTATTGTTATTGAAAAAACAACATTTGGTTCCCTTCAGCATTATCTGCTTGTGATGTTGAGTTTTTCCTTTTTCTTGAAATGCCAGTTTTCTGGCCCTGCAACATATATGTTGGTTTCTAACATGGGTAATCCATTTACCATATAAAACTGGGCAGAACAGTACATGATATCAAGTCTTTTTATTACAGTGACATTTTGAATGAGAAGGAGAAATTTCAAAAGAGACTATATAGAACCAACAACATCAGTGCAAATGACTATATTATGAATCCACAGAAATTTCATATCCTTCCAGAGTTGACCCAGAATCCACAGAAACTGCATATCCTTCCAGAAAAATGAAGCCCAGGCTTGACATGCATATTTTGTAATATACAGAATTTCCTATTCTGGATCCATATAGTCAAACTCTTAGTTTATGAGACTGCTGTGTCTGTGATACGTGGAGTGTTTGACATTCTCACATCCATATATTTACATATGCATATAACAGCTGTCTCACCATGGCTTTTAGCACATATGGTGTGACGTTTGTGAGGCTTACACTAACTGCATGGTAAAGCTGGCACAGAGTAAGTTTCCTGGGCACTGCAGTGTTACAGGACAAAACCTGTACATCTCCCATTTCAGCAGAATGACTTGCCACAGCCTTACATGAAACAGAGTTAAAACAACATTGATGTTACTTTTGCAAATGCCTCTTAAAAACATATTTAATAGATAAGACAAAGAAGCATAAGAAAGACTGAAACATACTGCAGTTGTGAAGTAAAATAAATTTAGAATTAGTGTAAGTAATTATTCAGAATTCTGCTTATGGTGTTCATGTTTTTCCACCTACTGCGTACTCACATTCATCGCTCGTAGTTGCATTCTATTAATTTGGAAGTTAATTTTCTGTTATGAGACTGTATGTACTATGGAAACTAAGAGATTTTACTTTAATATTCCGTTTGCAGTAAACATGACCCACTATGCTTACTATCTGACAGTTTGTATTGCAAGAAGCTATTAGTACTAATTGTATAAACACAAACAGATATACCTTAAGATTTTTTTTTTTTACAAGCCCTCATTATCCTACCAGAATATTGCCAATGTCTACAAAAAGAGAGTCCACTGTATATGATATAACAGTTATTCAAATATACAGCTCGGTAAATTTTTGTTGCATCTTGTGGTTTGTAATAGCTACTCATAAGACCTTAAGTTGTATTGCGTGATAGACAGGAGTTCTTTTCAGCAATGATTAAACTTTAACTCACAGAATGAAACAACCATAGGAGCATCATGACTCAGTATGGAAAAAGGAAATAAGAAACTCAGATGGTGAAATGCATCTCCACTCTGGAACACATAGAATTATTTAGCAACTGAGTATATTAAAGTCAGAGTAAATCCCTGGCTCACCCATAGATTCAAGCGGTTACATGTTAGATCTCTAAATTGTGCTGCATACTGAGAAATTCCACATGAAAATATGCAGATGGAAAATTGTTGCTATGAGCAATCACAATCCTTTGTTTCTTGTATGGCTGAATACATGACCTACTGTATCCATGACTACAGTTTCTCTGTTTCAAACAGCTCACCAAATCAGCTTCTGAGATACAATGACTGCATTCTGACCCCTACAGAATGGCAATTATATAATTACATTCATCAAAGGCACACCAATATCTACTTTCTACTGCAGTACTCGCGATTTTAGTCTCTAAGTGAAAAGTACACCTTTTATCCTACAGGGCTAGATTCCCAATGGTTATTGAGCTGAAAATGTGCAATCCATTATTTTCTGCCCACCAAACTTTAGTCAGACACTCTTACCCATACATCCTTTAGGGGGCTGTTAAAAGGAAACTTAGCTGATCTATACTATAACCCCCATTCCTATAAACAATAATATTTGGCATTATCATTCACAGTCTAGACACAAGGCAAGTACAAAGCAAGATAATTGCTCAAATGGTCTACCTAATAATGAAAAAAAATCAACGTGACTACAAGACCACAGATTAAATATGGTACCATTAAATGAGATACAGATTTCGAAAAAGGATACAACCAAAAGGCCTGAGATTTATTAATTGATTTTGCTTTTATTAACCATGTAGACAGGCTGATCAATGGACAATTTTATTCCCCAATGAGTCACAAAGCAAACATAATGTTGTATAGAGTACATGGCCATAATTTATGTTATAGGCAAAATGCACATTATACACAGTGATGACAAGAAATACTTAATGGCAAACAGACACAGAATACAAACTAATGCTGATGATAAAGGTAAGGTTAAATGCAACAACATACAATAGTCAATCACTGAAGAAATAGGGATAAAGCAAGAATGGTATTATGTGGTGATTAAATATACAGGCTGTATGTACACAGTATGTATAGGCAAAAGGCTGCTATGGAATCCAGAGAGACAGCTGACTAATCCTAAGATACTATAACCTGAGAAAAGCCGAGAGGAATGAACAAGGACCGGAGGAATATGTAGGGAATTAAGAGCTGGGGGGATTTGGGGAAGGAACAGATGGACGTCAGGTAATGAGAACTCAAAAATAAACACCTTCCTTTTATTTATTGTTTCAGACTGAATTTGTATTATATGTTACTGATTCTCTCTGACTTTTTTGTCACACTGTATGTTATAATATAAATTTTGTATTCTGTACTTTATTTTATTTTCTATTTTAAGCTTTCAGGCTAAACCGGTAAGTATTCTAAATAGACCACCATTCTACCTAATTAACAAATTTAAATAAATATACAAACACAATGGGTTGCAGTTAATATATTAAATGGTCTACTAAGAGGCTTTGAATTCAACTTGGGTTATAATTATATTCCATGATTGCTTGAAAAAAATAAAATCTTCACATCTGTGTTATGCTTGCAACACTAGCATACACACACACACACACACACACACACACACACACACACACACACACACACACACACGCACACGCACACTAACATGCACACACACACACACATGCATACACGCACACACACTAACATGCACACACACACAGACAGACACACACACACACACACACACACACACACACACACACACACACACACACACACACACACACACACACACACACACACACACACACACACACACACACACACACACACACACACACACACACACACACACACACACACACACACACACACACACACACACACACACACACACACACACACACACACACACACACACACACACACACACATTCACATACATGCAAATGCAAAATATGCAGAACACATGCAAACTCATGTATGCATACATGTGGTCTTGCATGCTCTTGTGCACAAACACACTTTTACATACATGCACATACAGAACATCCACGCGTGGTCATGTAGAACACATGTACATGTACAAACCACATGCACACCTATGCATATATGCTTCTCTTATAAAATATTGAATCCTAAACAGTTGAAAAGTAACCGACCAGTCACATAAGGTCAGACACATGCTCTCTAAGAAGCACTATCATGCAAAATCATAACAATGTTTTTCAGGGAGGCAAGCCATCATTATCCCTCCACCCTCTAACTCATATATATATATATATATATATATATATATATATATATATATATATATGTGTGTGTGTGTGTGTGTGTGTAAATAAACTCCAGGGTCCACTAAATGAAGGGAAAGAAGTGCCCTTAAGGGCAAACGTAGTGTGCACTGTGACTGTAATCTTACAGCCTAAGTCAAAAAATGGCAAACCCTTTCAGTGAAATATAATATTAAGGAATTGGGATTAGGGACTTAAGAATTGATTACATTTAGGTTAACCATAGGCAGGGAAACCTATATACATGCATAAATTCAGGTCCTCTAACCTCAGTCCTGTTTCTGGATGTACCAAATTATTCAACGTAGTCAATCATCAAATCCTCCTAACTAAACTATCTTCCTGTGGGCTATTACCATCCTCACTTAACTGTCTTCTTAGCTACATCACTAATAGGTTTCAGGCAGTAAAATGGCAAGATGATTTCTCTTCTTTCCTTCCTATATCCATTGGAGTTCATAAGGCTCCATCCTAAGACAATTACTGTTTAACTTATTAATATCCTAAACATAGCAGCAAAAGAGGCCAACATAGTACAATATGCCAATGACTCCACTCTAATATGATAGGACATTAACTGTACTCCAAGTACTCATGCAGAAATCCTTCTCCTCCATAGAAACTTGGCTTGACAAATCACAACTTTTCCTGAATCAAAAAAAAAAAAAAAAATTAAACTACTACTCTTTGTGATATACGGAAATATTGCTAACCCAGCTATCTGGAATTTTGTAAATAATTCTATGACATTTGTGAATATTGATATGATTTATACAGAACTGTATGTTAGGTACTGAGCTAAGATGTATAGGTTCATAGGTTCATAGGTTCATACTAGGCTATCTGCCCTAGGGCATTTATAAGCCTAGCCAGAGTGTGTTTGGCTTTCGCCACCCATTTTAAATTAATTTTGCTATGCCCTTTTTCGAGGTTAGTATACTGTGCCTCTGTCTAACAGTGACACAGAAGTGATACCCGGGGTAAACCTACGATCTCCCATCCACTCATCAAGATTCCTCTTGAAGAGAGTCAATGAGGGACTCTGCCTAACCTGGACTGGGATTTTATTCCAGAGTGAAGGGAGCCTCTGGGTTATGAATCTGTCCCTCCAGCATGTCCTATTTATTTCAGTGCTGAGGTTCAAGTCTCTCGAGCGTAGCTCGATGGGATTTGGATTTTCTGAGGTGCAGCATGTCCATTAATTCCGGGTTGGACATGGCTTTATACGTCAGGCACAGATCGCCTCTGAGCAGGCGGTATGCCACTGAGTAGAGCTGGAGTTTCTTTAACCGGGCAGCATATGGCATCTGTTTGAGCTCTTTGATCCTCTTGGTGAGGTACTTTTGGGGTCTTTCCAGTTGCTGCAGGTGTCTGGTAAGGTACATTCCAAAAGGGGCATTGTACTCAATTATGGGTCTGATGAGGGATGAGTAAAGAGGCACGATGACCTCCCCTGATCTAGATGTGAATCCCTTCAGATTAGGTGGGCTATATAAAATGTTTTTCTAACCACTTTGGCCAAGTGGTTGTCAAATGAGAGATTGCTATCAGCTTGGGTCCCCTGGTCCCTAATTACTTCTTCTGTACTTAATAGATTACCACCTATGTGGTAATTTGTGGGCACTTTGTTTTTGCCAAAGGGGATGACTATACACTTTTTGGTGTTTAGCTTGAGGCCATGGCTCTGGCACCAGTTGTCTGTTTCTATGAGGCCCTTTTGGAGGATGCTTGTGTTGGCTGGAGAGTCGATTATGGCGGCCAGTTTGCAGTCATCTGCAAACTTGGTCAGCCACAGTCCTTCCCTGTTGGCCTGTACCTCCGAGAAATATATACCGAACAAGAGAGGTCCCAGGACTGAGCCTTGTGGGATGCCACTTGTAACTGGTTTGGAGTCTGACATGGCTCCAGCAATTCTAACCATGTGGGTTCTGTCCTTGAGCCAGTTTGCAACCCGTCTAGTGACATGGGGGTTTATATTTAAGCTGGTGAGCTTATCTATAATGCCCGAGTGGGGTATTGTATCGAAGGCTTTTGCGAGGTCCAGGTAGGCTGTGTGGACCACCTTCCCCTCATCAATGGTCTTGGTGACTGTTTCAAAGAAATCAACCAGGTTTAAGAGGCAGGATCTGCCCTTAACAAAGCCGAACTGGGTAGGATCCAGTGTCTGTAGGTCCCCAATATCTTTATTTATGAGGTCCATGATGATCCTTTCCATAGCTTTGCAGACCAAGCTAGTCAGGCTTATAGGGTGATAGTTTCCAGGATCCGTTGAGGCACCACCTTTGTGGAGTGGGACCACTGTTGCTGTACGCCACTCTTTGGGTACATATCCTATAGTAAGGCTGAGATTGAACAGTAGTTTTATGTTTGGGTTTAGCTCTTCTTGGAGTTCATGTAGGATGCAGCCCGGGACACCGTCTGGTCCCATTGATGCTGTGTTTTTTGCTTTGGAGAGGGCAGCTCTTACCTGAGCATCTGAGATGCCAGGGGGGCAGCACTCTGCTGGGAGAGATTTTTTCCCTTTTGGTGGGGAGGGGTTTTGCGCTGAACCTGTCAGCTAGGATGTTGGCAATGTCTGTGGGTTCAGTGTATTTTTTGTCATTTTGGACTAATTCTGAGCATATCTGGGAATTCCCACCCAGGTTCCTAACATAACTAAAGAAAGCCTTGTGATTATCCTTAGTGTCCTGTGCAATTTTTCTCTCCAAGCTGGATTTTATGAGTGCCCGTAGTTTTTTGCTACTACTGATCAGAGATGCCTTCCCCTTTTGGGATTTTGCTCTATCATGTAGTAGCTTCCTCCTTCAATTGTATAGTTTGTTTATGGCTGGGGTCCACCAGACAGGACGTCTGCCTTTGGAGGATTGGGTCTTGGTTTTATTTGGGATTGCATGATCCATGCATTCCTGAAGGTGTTCATAGAATACATTTATAAAGGATTCTGCGGTCTGGGCCATATTTTCCACAGGCCCGGGGGCTCTGAAGGATTCCACCTCGGTTTTGAGACGTGTGAAATTTGCTTTAGAGAAGTTTTTCACTGTGGTTTTCAGGGCAGGGGGTGGAGTCAGGATGTGAATATCCAGTGAGATTAGTTTATGGTCTTATCTTACCAAAGAGGGATACACTTCTGGTCTGGAGCATAGAGCCCCCATATTGGTGATGATCAGGTCCAGTATGTTTTCCCCTCTTGTGGGAGTGGTAACAAGTTGTTCCATAGCATTTGAGTTTATAAATTCTAGGAACCTTTGGGCTAGGGTGTTGGAGCTAGAGTAATGCTCCCTGTCTATGTTTGGGTAGTTGAAGTCACCCAATATAATGGTGTTTGGAGAGACCTTCATATTTTCCAGTGTTCTCGGGAAGGTCGAGTGGGGTTCCTGGGTTTGGGAGGGTGGTATGTAGCAGGCTATAAACTGGAAGGCAGTTTTACCCACTGTTAGTTGCACATGGATAGTCTCTGATGCTTCGTGCTGTGCCACCAACCTGGAGGTGTGGGTATCTTTGACGAATATTGATACTCCCCCTCTTTTTGTGGTTCGGTCCAAGTTTTGGGGCTGAAAAGCATGGTATGAGGTATAACCTGGTAGTGCTGGGGTGCTCTCGGGAGCCTTGAACCAGGTTTCTGTTACTGCACAGATATCGATGTTCTCCATGCTAAGGAGAGTTTTGAGTGTGTGCATCTTGAGGTTTAGACTTCTGGCGTTGAGTAGCATTACTCTTAGTTTCTTATCCCTTGTGATACCTATGGAGGTGGGTTTGTCTTTTGAGCCTTTACTAAAAAAGGCACTATGGGGGTAGCAAGAGCCTTTGCCAATATCCGAAAGCCCAGTGAAGCATCGTGGCTTGTCGAGCATGTCATCCCAGGCTGACAGGCATTGGATCCCCTTTGAGTGACACCAATACTTAAGCCAATTGTTGAAATTGATCATCTTGTCTTCATATTGTGGCATCATTCTTGGTGAGGGTAAGATGCTACTCAAGGTCAGGGTCATACCGGCCTGGGCTAAATGCTCAGAGAGCTCCTCTATGTCTCTTTTCATGTAGTCCAGGGAGGTACGTCTCAGGTCATTCACACCAGCATGGACAATGACTGAGTCATATTTGTACTTGCCTTGAAGTGACCTGAGTGCTTGTGTTATGTGGCGGATCCTAGCGCCCGACAGGCAGCTCACCGTGACCTTCTCCTTGTTCAGCCTGGTGAGTGGCACGTCAGTGTGCCTGACGATAGAGTCACCTATTACAAGTGTATCAGGTGTGTTGTTTAGCCTTAAGGGCTGTGACTGTTCGGCACACTGGCTTTGTGAGCTATGTGTTGCATGTGTTTTGTTTAGGGGTAGTGGTTGCTTGGGTGTCTGCTTTGGAGGTCGCTGCTGCTTAGGCAGATTTTTATTTAGAGCCTCCAAGTATGTTTTTGTGTGTTTATGTGTTTGGTTTGCTGTCGTGGTAGGTCTATGTGAGACTGGAATTGTAGTGAGTCTGGTTTCCTTCACCTCCTGACTGGTTTCGCCAGTACTGAGTTGAGAGAGCTTAGCCTCAAGTATGGCTATATGGTTGCATCTCTCACATGTGTTGGAATTTGTTGGGAGGAGGAGAGGGTTGTCTGTGTACATGAGGCAGTTGTAACATTGCCTCAAGATTCCCAGACTCACCAGCTGGACCGGAGAGGAGATTGACAACTGACCTTTGGACATGCTAGAATAGTATTGGGAATTCCTTTATAATTGAAAGAAAAGGGCTAATAGGGAACAAGGTACTCAAGGGGAGTTTGTAAGGATGTAGTGCTTTTAATTTTTTAGTGCTGACTTATATAATTGCTTTAGTGAGCAAGTGCCAGGTAACTTAAATGCAATGTGTTACAGGTAACTTAAATGCAAAAATGACAAACAGTAACTTTCTTTCAAGTGAAACAAGGAAATAAGTACAGTAAGCAATGCAGATATCACTAGGGATCCACAGAAGCGCTGAAAAGCTGCGTTTTAGGTGGAATTAGCGTTTCAGGGAAATAACAAGCAAACAAACAACAAGCATACAAACAAAGCTAGATTCAGCAGGCCTGGATCTAGTCTATGCTACAGCAAACAAGGTATACCAATTTCAGTAAGAAACAGTTCAAATATGCAGGCACTATAAGCCTTTAACCAGAAATTCCCAGCTCAGAAGGGCAGAGTCCAGCCTCTCCTCCCACAAGAGTGCAGACCACGAACCTTCTTAATGTAAAATAACTGGCCTGAAGCCCAAGTGCTTAAACCAGAGCTAATACACTTTTAGAATAACAGACACTGAGCCCTCAATCAGCAGTTCCCAACTTAGAAGGATGTAAGCTACCTGTTCTGCCACCACAGTGCATACCACAAACCTTCTTAATGTAAAACAGCTGGTCTGAAGCCCAAGTGCTTAAACTAAAAGGCTTAGAATGAGATACACCAAGCAGTAATAAATACAATTGAGTACTTTTAAGATGACGCAAAAGCAAAATAAAGTAGGAAGAAACACAAATACAGTAAAACAGATAATTTTTTTTTCCAGAAAAGTAGCAAAAACAGTAGTAAAAACAATTGACATGCAGTGCAAGCTGGCACACTTGAGTATGTAGCAATATTAGTCCACACACAGTTTGAAAAAATGTAATTAAATTAAAAAGGACTAAAAGCAAGTGCAGAAAGCGTTTATTAGGTAGAATGCGGTAAAGAGATGGGACTGGGGGAGTGTCCTAGATCAAATCTACAGTGGGGCGGGCACTGCAAAAGCCACCAAATTTAAACTACAACCAAGAACAGGGAGGGTGGGGAAGACAGTTTCAACAGAGATGTGAGGAATCAGAGTGCAAATTATAAAACCAAAAAAATATATACTGATCTCTGTATATTTGCAGAACAGTAAGACAACAGATATCTAAGCAACAATTTAGCTCTATAATACAGAATAATACAGAAAAATATACTCAGCTCTATATATTTGCAGATAGTCTTGTAAGGCTGTCTCTCAACACACAGGTTCCACTTTAAAATGTTAAAAGAGGCAAAAGCAAAATAAGTTAATAAAGTAGGAAGAAACACAAATACAGTAAGGCAGATGAAGTGCAAAATTTTATTTTTTTTTTTTTTGAGATGGAGGAAACAGAGCAGATTAAGACACTGTAGGGGAATGCCCTTCCCAAGTGCTCTCTCTGTACACTGCAAAATCCAAAATCCAAAATCAAAATATGATCTCACTGTACTCAGTTGAGTGAGCGAATGAGATGGGTCCAGGAGGAATGTGCAAAAAGAGATTTACAGCAGGGGCGGGCAATTGCAAAGCCACCCAAGAGTAACACCACAACAAGAAACAGGGAGGGGGGGGGTGGGGAACTACTGCAGTGATTCAGAGACACACACAATATTTACTGAATCCAAGACACACAATATTTACTCACTCAAATCTCAAATAAGTGCAGAAAATATACTTAAATCAGCTTATGTCCAGTTGATGTATGCAGACAAGTCTCAGTAGCCAGCAACTTGATTTAAAATGATTACTAGAAATGTAACCAACACAGATTTTAATGCTAGCAGAAACCCCCAAGCTAATTAACACTTAACAAAGGAATTTCAAAGCAGTCTAACAACTTTCACCACTTTATACCCTGCTGGAACATAGAAGTTTAACTTGCAAAACTTAAGAATAGTTGAGGTTAAGTTAATTTATAGCTGGGCCATAAACAAAAGATGTTCTCTCTCAGCTTTAGTTCAGTATCAGACACAATGTCTAGAGCTAGCCCAGCAAATGTCATTTGGATATGGCAGAGGTCTCCTACCTGAGACATAGAGTGGGGAATGGTATGATCAGGCCAGAACCTGCCAAAGTGGAAGCCATTCATGCATGGCCTGCCCCTGTTACCAAAAAGTAGGTGAGGGCATTCTTAGGGACAGCGGGGTACTACATAAAGTTTGTCTTCAATTATAGTACCATAGCTGCTCCCCTCACAGATCTAACAAGGAAAAACTAGCCAGATAAGATAGTGTGGACCCCAGCATGTGAGCAGGCATTCCAAAAGCTTAAAGGAGCTTTGGGAGGACCCCTGTGTTAGCCAGTCCAGATTACAGCAAATAATTTGTTGTGCAGGTGGATGCTTCAAACCATGGGGTGGGGGCTGTACTTAGTCAGGTTTCCACAGAGGGAGAAGAGCACCCAGTGGTATATCTCAGTCGTAAGCTTCAACCCAGGGAGGAATGCTATGCAGCTGTAGAAAATGAATGCCTAGCCATGGTGTGGGCACTGTGGAAACTTCATCCTTATCTGTATGGAAGGAAATTCACTGTAGTTGTAGACCACAATCCCTTAACATGGCTACATCTCGCCAGCCAGCAAAATGGCAAGTTACTAAGGTGGAGCCTAGAGTGATAAGAATATGATATGACAGTGCAGCACTGCAGTGGGGTTAGCAATGCAAATCTAGCTCTCAAGACAGGGAATGAGGTAAGGTATTCCCAGATAGGCACAACCCTCTCAAGCAACATTTCTCAAGGGCCACTTAAAAAACTAGCTTGAGTTTTCGGGGGTGGGGTGATACAGGGAAATAGTGCCAGCTCAGCTATCTTATCTGGAACTTTGTAAATTATTCTATGTCATTTTTGAATGTTGATATGATTTATACAGAACTGTATATTATGTACTGAGCTAAGATGTATCCACAGTGTACACTGCTGGAACATAGAAGATTAACCTACAAAACTTAAGAATAGTTGAGGTTAAGTTACTTTATATCTGGGTCATAAACAAAAGATGCTATCTCTTAGTTTAATTTCAGTAGCAGACACAATGTCTAGAGCTAGAAGTTTTTGTATTGTCTTGAAAGAGAAATAATTACTAGGTTTCAAATGTAAAAGCATTTTATTGTTTTATGACTTCCTAGCAGCTGCAAGATCTGAGAGATATGAATTTTTAACACAGAGATGTTAAATTCTGTTAGTTTCTGTTTTAGCCTGGGAACTAAAGTCAGGTGACAAAAAGTGATGTCATCCAAGCTAACCCAGCAGTAAAATGTGATATTAATTTAAGAACTCTCTCAAAGAGAGAGAGACTGTGCATTTTGTATTTTGTCTTGGACCTAGCAAGTACATCCACTCATCATTACCATCTGCACTTGCCTTGCTGTAAGTAAGATTTAGGGCATAATATCTATTTTAGATATAAATTGGAATATAGTAAAGATTAGTTTAGATGTTTTCTGTATTTATTTGAGGAGTCCAGGAATGTTGTTCTAAAATATCTCCTGTGATTTTGAACAATGAAGTTACTGTGTTGATTTTACTGAGTATTGACTTGTTCTTTTATTATTTATTATTAAATATATTTAAACCTAGCTTTGTGGCTGATATTTATGAGACATATTTAAGCTCTCAGAGTACTTGCATATGTATTTGGTGACACCGTATAGGCCATTCCTAAATAGCCTTGCAAGTCTTGGTCAGACTAACATTTGGATAATAGTAACATTACACAGTAGGATTGCACACCCTTTGTAAGGGCCGTATAGTAGCCGATAAGTGGGAGTTGGTAGCAGTGGAAACTACCTTATAGTCTGGGCAGAAGTAGGCATAGCTAGTAAACCTGTGTCAGCCTTCCCCAGGTGTGTGTGTGTGTGTGTGTTTGTATATAAATCAAATCTCAAAGTGTGTGTGTGTCAACTACTTGGGCATGGACACAAAGCACTGGTTAGACAGAGAGGGTGCTGGTGGTCATGGCTTAGGTTCATAGGTTCATATGTGTGTACTAGGCTAATGGCCCTGGAGCCTTTACAAGCCTAGCCCATAGGATTATCCTGGCATTGTGCCACCCGACCTTAGTTCCCAGTGCCTCTGTTAAGTAAAGCCACTGGAGTGATCCCTGGGGTGAATTTTCTATATCCCATCCACTCATCAAGATTTCTCTTGAAGAGAGCCAGTGAGGTGCTCTGCTTGACATGTATGGGAAGTCTATTCCATAGCATGGGCAGTGCCTGGGTTATGAACCTGTCCCTCCAGCATGTTCTGCTGATTGTGGTAATGAGGTTGAGGTCTCTGGAGCATGTGGTGTGGAGAGACTGGGATTTCTTCAGATGTAGCATTTCTAACAGAGCTGGGTCAGACATGGCTTTGTAAGTTGAGCAGAGATCACCTCTAAGTAGGCGATATGAGACAGAGAATAATTGGAGTTTTTTTAGTCTGTCCATACAGGACAAATGTTTAAGGTCTAGGATCCTCTTTGTGAGGTACGTTTGAGGCCTCTCCAGTTGTTGCAGGTGTTTAGTGAGGTACATGCCAAATGGGGCATTGTACTCAATGATTTGCCTAATGAGGGAAGAGTAGAGGGAGACAATGACCTCTTTCTTCCTGGATGCAAAACCCTTAGTAATGAGATGTGCCACAGGACTTTCTGACCACAGTGGCAATATGGTGGTCAAAAGAGAGGTTGCTGTCAACCTGTGTTCCCAGATCTCTTAGAATGCCTTCTGTGTTCAGTGGACTACCATCGATGTAGTTATTCATGGGAACTGGGTTTTTCCCAAAGGGGATGATGACACATTTTTTGGCATTGAGCTTAAGGCCATGGCTCTGACCTGTCGGCCAGTATATTGGCAACATCTGTTGGCTCGGTATAGGAGGTACCACTGTGCAGTAGCTCAGAGCAAATCTAGGTATTGCCATGGAGATTCTTTACATAACTATAGAAGGCCTTGTGGTTGTCTTTACTATCTGCTGCAATTCTGTTTTCATAGCTAACTTTAAAGGATTTGTTGAGAGAGCTCAACTTTTTGTTGAGGCTGATAAGGGAGTTTTTCCAGTCTTGGGACTTCACCTTATTCTGCATCAGTTTCCTCCTTCTGTTGTAGAGTTTGTTTATGGCAGGGGACCACCAGATTAGCTTCCTTTTTTTGGAGGAGAGTGTCTTGGTTCTACTGGGTATGGTGAGATCCATGCATTTGTGTACGTGTTTGTACAGTGCATTGGTGTATGATTCTGCAGTCATGCAACTGATCTCCATTTGCATGGGTGCAGTGAAGTTAGCCACCTCTATTTTTAGGAGCCCAAAGTTGGCCCCTTAGTTGAGAGATCTTAACCCTATAGCTATGCCAGTAGGGAGTCTTATTGGGGATCTGGAGAAAGAGGGAGAAACCAGACCCAGACTGACCATGGTCTCTGTGTGCTCTTAAGGGAAATTGTACTTTACTGTGCATGTACTTGTCATCCTCCCAATGTGCACATCCCCTAGCTGTTGCCAGTGGTGAGGATTCAGGCTCCTTGAATACTGGGCCAGTGCAAGAGCATCACAATCTTCACCCCAACACTCTCTCTCTCTCTCTCTCTCTCTCTCTCTCTCTCTCTCTCGCTCTCTTTCTCTCCACTACAGAAAACTACCATAAATATAGTGTCATACAGCAAGTCCAACATAGAACTGGTATCCCTCACCAAACTTCTAGGTGTGATTATAGACAGCTGTCTGAAATTTGATCACCTTCAGCAAACCATAAAGAGGACACACCAAAAACAATGCTGCCTCTATAGAGTAAAACACTACCTTTCTGACTCTGCTGGACAAAACATATCCACTTAATTTCTACTCTCCACCATGTTATATTCCTCTACTATGCTAACCAATCTCAACTTCTGTCTCTCAGCCAAACTAGAACAAGGCTACAATAAAGTAGTCAAATTTGCAACCAACCAACAATATAGTGCACATCACTGCCTCCCTCTAAATGAAGTAAACTGCTTTGAGCTAAATATTTCTCTAATTTACTCACAATTAGCAGGTGGGAAAATGAATCACAGTGACAAATATGAAGCCAAGAGAAAGGTGAAGAAAGTTGTGAAGGCAAACAGAAAGAAAGCATATGATACAGTTATACAGAGCTAATTTCCTCACTTTTTTCCTGGTAACTAGATTTCTTTTGATAATTTCTTTCTCTAGCTGAGATGGCATAAGATGAAAAAAAAAAAACTTTCCACTATTTATTTGTGACCAAAAGGTCATTATTAATAATCTCACTTGAGAAGTGTTAGGAAAGGGTGAAAAGGGAAGAAGAATGAGTTATATCTATTTGTGTAAACTTATACTTATCTAAATGTATAAGCATTGTTTATATTCCAAGCTATTTGCAGAATAAATTTAGGCAATTGTCTTAAAATGGAACAAGCAATTTTTTTGATATGTTCATTTAGCGTACTGTTTAATTTTCACTTAAATAGTACAATCCTTCTAACATGCAATGTGATTCAAATGTAGCATGCTTTCTAAGTTATGACAATATTTAAAATATTACATTAAAAGCGATATCTTGCATGTACTGAATAGACTTCTGAACAATAAACATGGTGTATCCAAAGTAAGCTATTTTTCTTTTGTATGACTATGAGGATTTTTTTAGCTCTTGTTATACACTTTTTTATATTCTTGATAATGAGTGATACTCATATACTGAGCATGCATAGGGATAATATACAGTCAAAACTGCATTCCAGTTTTGAGCAATTTATTGTCAGCTAAAGTAGGAGACTGTTGGCCTATTGCATCGTGTGAGATTGTTGGCCTATTGCATCGTGTGAGGCTGTTGGCCTACTGCATTGTGTGAGACTGCTGGCCTATTGCATTGTGTGAGACTGTTGGCCTATTGCATTGATGTGAGATTGTTGGCCTATTGCATTGTGTGCTTGGAATGGGTCAGGTGCAGAGTGGGTATGTAAATGAATGTGGCTATCATTGTACATGGTTCAGAAAGAAATACAGCACAGAGTAAGAAATTACCTCAGAGGTTTAATTTATGGGCAAATAACTACATGTAAGCTGCAGCAAAAACTAATATGAAACAACTGTTGACCCCCCCTTAATGAGATGTGTCTATTCAATTCCTTAAAAAAAATAAAATAAAATAACAGAAATATCACCCATTAATTCCTACTGTTCCAGCTCCATCACTGTGTGGACAAACATTAGCATATTCCCTAAGTGTATTACAATCCAGCAACACTGACCAACACCCCATATATCCAACGGGTCTATATTAGATCACCGAATGCTTAAAAAAGTGAACGGTGATTAAGTGACCCTATGTAAACAAAAGCTTACAATTTCAAACTGTTAGAACAGCAATTTTTTTTCCTAGGGAAAAAAATTGCTGTTCCAACAAAAAAAAAAAAAAAACACTTTAAACATTGCATTAAGTGGGGGGGGTCTTCACCCACCACACCCCCGATGTCCCCCCTACTTAAATATAACAACTCCGAGACCGCACTACAGTGCTGAAAACAGCGAAGTAACGAAGGGGCCAAACAAATTCTTTCCCAGGGAAAGAATTCACTTAAAAGCCACTTCAATCTTTTGCCATTTCTGCCTTTTGAGTCCAACCAAGATGCATTTGAAAGAATGCATCCTTGGTCTTCAAATAGGGAACCTATCCAACACATTCCGCGTTGCAGTAAATGCCAGATTTTAATGCTCCACATGCTTGATATACGAAGCAAACAGTTTCGTGAATTGTTCCATGTCATATATGTAGAGGAGTTTTCAAGGGCCTCCCAAGCTTTGTTTGCCACTTAAGTCAACTTTATAACCTACAGGAGACATATCACTCTCTGTATATGTAGCACTGTGTTCAACATACAGTAAAATAAACAGGAAGGTTTTATGCAACATGTAGTACACCTGACAGGCTTGGAGTCATATGCTGTATCTCAGCTATTGTTTTCCCCATAAAGCTGTTATTAGCTGCACTCTGTTATTTTGTTTGCATCCCTAGACTATGGATCATTCCATGTACATAGTTCCACTGTCTTAACCATAACATTAACCAATAATGGGCTTTGCTGATGTGTGTATGTGGCACATCACTGAGGCAGTTCTGTTTTATTATGGCTCATGATAATGGTAGAACCATGCACTAAGAACAGTGAAAGGCATCCACTGATGTCAATGTGCATGATGTTTGTAAATCCCCTGGAATATTCTCAGTAATGTCTTCTGTGATTTATTTATACTTGAAGGAACAGGTGCAGTGAATAATTGTTTTCTTAATATGATATTACCTGTCCAAAATATTGTACATAACTTTGTATTTCTTCCCAATACTTACTTAATGAGAAGCATTCATTTTATATATGGCCCTATGTTCCTATAATTTGATGAGAATTTTGCCAGCATATGGGATAAGAGAAACTAAACAGCTTAATTAAATCTCATGGGTCGAGAAATAGTATCTCAATAAAAATTATTAAGAAAATGTCTTCCAAGTATAGTTGTTATATCTTTCTGATTATATCAAAAGCTGATAAACAATAAATGTTTATTTAGTGTTGATTTACCTTTTTGTATTTTAGAGATAACTATTACAAAGTCACTGTTTTTTGAGTAGTATTGACTTGGAGCTGATTAAAATTTATCTTTAGGCTAACAATCTGATGAACATTATCTTTAGACTAACAATCTGATGAACATGAAACCACTGTTTAAAATCTATTTGATATTTTTATGAATTTGCTCAGGTGAAAGTTGTATTTCATTGCTAAAACAATGTGCTCAGAATCTTTATTATTTTAAACAACATTCATTATTATGATTGTTGAATGAGGGTATTAGATGCCCACTCATATTTTATTGGATTTTTTTTCATGTTGACCTCTATAGGATTTATCCTGTAAAATATATATTTGCTCAACGATACATATGATTAAAGAAAATGTAAAACAATTGGGAAATACTATACTACTTTTATTAATTCACCAAGTACAATGTGTTACTTTTATGTAGGTCTGCAACGTTTTGGTGCTTGATCTTTTTGCCAACATTAGGGAGGCTTCTGTGACTCACTGTGGCTTAGCCACACCACCCACATTGAGTTACCTGAACAGACTGATAGTGGTTCCCCATTGTAATTATCTGGGGCAGAATCATTTACACCAAACTGTTGTTTAACTATATAACTGCCCTGTAATTCCTCAGCAGTAAATATTTATTATGTTTTAACCTGAAACTGTGCCTGTCTAGTAGTTTGCTGTACCCTTATTCTGGAGGGGGAGTGGGTCAAAATATTTTTGGCAATTAGATGGAAACATCACTCCACATGGCCTTGCTATTCCAGCCAGTGATTCATTCCATCATCCTATTCCATCCCCATACATCTCCATATCATTTTTATAATCCCATATCTGACCACTTTTTGTTTGATATCCAATTAAAACTCCAATTTCTTTATCATTCTGTCTCCAAAAGACCTCCCGAATCATACAGAAGCCAAACTAATAAATTAAAATCTTATTTTCACTCTTTGTTTTTAACCCTAAACACAAAATGACAATATATTTCTTAATCTACTGTTTAATAAATAGACAGTGCTATCCCCCAATATACTTCAAAAATTGTATATAATCATCTGTAGTAATCATGGTAATTGCCCTATACATACTTAACTAAGTTAACTAGCTTTCACTCCATTCATTCAATAGGTCAAATCCTACTGAGGTATGTTAGAAAACCTATAAAACAGCAATATCACAACAATATGTATATGTCGCCTCACAGTAAGACGTTTTGATGTTGAATTTTTAATTGTATATATTGATGTATGTGTTTTATAGATTTTAGTATGTTTTAATGTGTAAAAGAAGTATTAGCATGCTTTATTTAAGGTTTATGTACATATATATATATATATATATATATATATATATATATATATATATTGTATGAACGTGCTGTTTAAGTCTTTTAAGGTTTGGTATCACTTTAAGTGCTCAATTGGATAATTGAGAGATACATAGAATAAATGTAGGGATGTTTTTAGTTCTTGTATACACCTGAAGAAGCCAGTTGGTGAAAGCGCTTGTGTTATCTGTGAATAAAGCTTTTGGAAGAGACCTGCAGCCTGCCTCTATTTTTCTATATATTTGTATTCCTTCTTGTATCTCGAGGTACCTGGTTTTCCCTGTGGATTGAATTTGTTTTTGTGGATGAATTGCTGTTTGTTTTTTACACACTGAGACCAGGAAATGGCTATAGAAACTGAGAATATAGAGTTGGATTATAACCCCTCAAGTAACACCCTATGGACTGATAAAAATGTGAACAATTTTATTATGAAGGTGAGCGAAAAGAATAATCCTTTGTTACATGAAACAAATGTGTCTGAGTTTGATGAAATGACTGAAATAGATTTTATAGCACTGAAAAGTGAACTGTTCTCTTTGGAAAATAGCTATTAAGGCTTAAAAGAACACAGTATGAGAAATATCATTTGCAATTATGCTTTGAAGAAAATATCATACCTAGGGGCTTGAGAATTTTAAAAATGCCAGCTCAGACCAATTGTGATCAAATATTGTTGAGTGCTTGGCAAAAACTGAATATACAAACAAGTTTGGGATACTTAAAATTGCTATCAGAAGCTGCTGAGCAGGAAGAATTAAACATTTTGTCAACAGTAAAACTAAGTACCTCGACTTGTATAAAAAATGTGAGTCAGCTGTTCTTATGAAACCAGTAACTGACATCCTTGATAATGTGTCTGCGTATGGGCACAGACTGACTCAAATTAAATTAAAGAAATTAGAAAGAGATAGAACTGATTTCCTGAACGGCCATGTGTTTATGTGGCCGAGAAATGTAAATTCTGCTAAGCAGGAAAATAGTTTCCTAGTAAAAATACTGGTACAGCTGAATCAGTGTCGTTTAACAACATTATTATAAACAAAGAAACTGATTTACCTGTGTTAATTCATCAGAAAGGTGACGAGGCACAATTTACATCTGAGGGGAGTGGTTCAATGACTGCAGAGTTAGGTTGTAACCCGGCTCCATCTGACAATATTGTCAATAGGAAAAGAACGGTTACTATCCAGGCACAAGTGCATAATGGAACAAATGGAAGCATACAAAATTAATTTGATGAAGAACTTCATCCTGCCTCTCCTTTTTTGGAGGGTACTCGACCAGTGGGTCTGCAATTTCCGTTACCAACCAGGAGTCGCTTGAACAGCAGAGGAAGAGGTCGGCACAGCCAGTCTCAGATAAGGGGAAGAAGTGCAACCAGACAAAAAAGGAAACAAACAGACAGTATGGTGAGTCCATACACCATAAAGAAAGGGTTTTTAAACAACAAAAGTTAGTCATAAATTTATCACAATATATTTTGTCGGATAATGAGCTTAAAGTTCTGGAAAAAGGGTTATCCTTTATTCCTACAATGGACACTGATATCACTGAAGTAGTTTTAGATATTAAAATGTTTGCTAGAAACCTTATGTTGAAAATGATGTTTGTGAATGGTAATATGAATAGTGAATTTGTGTATAGTAAATCCATATGTTTTTAGTTCTTGTGTACACCTGAAGAAGCCAGTTGGTGAAAGCACTTGTGTTATCTGTGAATAAATCTTTTGTCTTAATAGTTCCAAGGTATGTTGCTGATATTTTAACATATGGAACTGACAACTGATTGCTCTGATAGCTAAGGTTGCAGATGTTTATACTTTTTTACCCCATCTGTCAAGAGCTCTGGAATCCTTGTCAGAAGGAATAGGATTCTTGGCAGAACTAGTCTTAGCTCCTTTAGGTCCCTGTGTAATGACCTCTGGGTCTGCAGCAGGATTTCTGTACAGGTATTTGTGAGAATCTTGTACTCTGTAATACCTGTCAGGCTTACTGGGAACAGGTGGGAGGGTGTCAGGGGCTCAGCTGGATTCATGGAAAAGATCATCCACCACTTTTAAAATAGGGTGGGTGGCCAGGGGTCTGTGCTGGGGCAGGTCCAGAAACTCTCTAAGTCTTTTCTTAGACTGGGGCAAGTCCTGAGATTCCCATTGAAAATGTTCCACGAGGGTGTGAAGGGTTTCCCCAAAGGAAAGGTCCTCTGGAGGGGAGGCAGAAGGGATGGATTCCTCTGCATCTGAATCCTCATAAGCAGTCAGAAGTTGCTGTTCCTCTTCAAAATCTGAATAGTCAGATTCCTCTGAATCCTGTTCTGTCATAAATTCTGGAGAAAGGGTGCCTTTTCCTTTTAGAAGTTGTGACCTGACTACCCCGGGTAAGGAATATGAGATCCTCCGCCATTTTAAGCATTTGTGCATGGGGTGGTGAAGCAGGAGCAAGATGGTGGTGAGAAGCAGATTTCCTAGGAGTGGCCTGGCTTCTAGGCCTGAGAGAATCTGTCATCTGAGAGAAATGGTAGTTGGATGAGAAGGCATCAGTTTTTGTCTAGATTTGGTAGTGCGAAAGGCCTCCTCGGAAGCCGGTGCCTGCATCGCGGCTCCGGACCCAACCGAGGCAGAGATAGCTTAAGTGTCTGAAGACTAAGAAGATTTCTGTAGCATACCAGACTCCGAAAGGGTCTCGGTAGAGGCCTGCATAGATATTGAATCGGGCATCAGGGGCTGCAAAAGTGCCTCAATGAATTCCAGAGAACTGACGACCTGCTTAGCGGTAGAGTCATTGGAATGCCTAGCCTTGTGTGATCTGTTTCTATCTTTATCTCTGCATTTTTTCGGAATGTCCACGAATTGTTGGCTGACGGATGCCGTATCATAATGTGAAGACGAAACTCAAAAATAACTGTCTACAATAAGAGCTCTAAGGCGAATGGTTCTCACATTAAAGAGGGCACAGAACCAGCAACAGGGGACATTGTGGTCTGGGCCTAAACAACTGACGCAGTAAGAATGGAAGTCTCGGTGTGGGATCTGCTTTCCACAGGCGAGACAATTGTTCACTTTTTCAGACATCGGTTAGTGCAAGAAAAAAGGGTCCCCAATGGGGTACTTAGCTTTAGATGTTTTCAGGTGAAATTCAAACTCTGGTAGCGACCGACTGGCACTTGTGCAAACTGCTTCTGCTATGGGCTCCACGGCAAGAAAGACTGATGTAATGATGTCGGCTGCCTTGCTTTATAGCACTGATGAACTAATGTCAGACTACAGGCGACTGCAGCCTACACAGAAAAACATTGACTCTGGTATTCGGGGCAGCCGAGGGCTACCACAGCAGGGATAACCCACAGATGATGACTGCAACAGTGAAACATGAAGAACATCATCATAATATCTCAGTATGTGGACTGGCAATTTTCTTTTTCAGGATGTCAAATGCTCTTCTTCGGTGTTGTTCCAACCAAAATCAGTTTACACTTTTGCACGTGAACTCACATAAAGGTGCAGAAAGCTCACTCAAGTCTGGGATGAACTTTCCTAAATAGTTGACCATACCTAGAAAATGTAAAGATGTAACATTTTCTGGAACTGGCATCTCAAGAATAGCTGGTTGCTTTGATGGATCTGGATGTAAGCCAGAACTGGTAAATAAAAGATCCACATAAGTAACTTCCTTCAATTTAAATTTACATTTGTGGGGATTCAGTTAAGACTGACTTCATGTGCATGGTCTGGAAATTTCCTGAGGTTTCTATCATGTTCATCTTCACCACTGCCCCCTACAATAATGTCTACTGTAATAGCACATGGATAACCAGAAAAATTTGCTCCATTGCACATTGAAATACTTCACTGACATAATTTATCTCAAATGGCATTCTCAAAAATCTGTACCTACCAAATGGTGTACTGAAAGTGGTTAACAACGAAGATTTATGATTCAGTGAAATTTGCCAAAAGGAACTTTTTGCATCCAAGACTTGAGAAAATAGTGGCATTTAGCATGAGAGTGGCTACTTCTTCTACTGTACACATCAGGAAGTTTAAATGCTTTGTTTAAGTCTCTCAGATCAATACATACTCAAATATCATCTGAGCTTTTTTATGGGCTATGTCCATGGAGGATACTCATTCAGTTTGTTCTTCTACAGGAGGAAGGACACCTAAATTCACCATTTTGTCAAGTCCTGCTTTTACTTTACTCTGCATTACTACTGGAACCTTCCTTGCTGGTCTGACAACAAGCTTACTTCATGGTTTAACTTCATGGAATATGTGACTGGCAGTTTGCCAAGTTCATTTTTGAAAATATCAGCATATTCACTAAAAATATTTTGTGCAAAACTATCATTGTTATTCAGGCTTAGATGGTGGACCTCTTTATTTAATGGAATCAGTCCCAGTTTCAAACTGTCTTTGAGACCTAACAGTGACTGCATGTGTCTTTTGACTACGTAAAACTACAAGTCATAGCTGTGTCTAGCAGAATGCCATGTGAAAATTACTGCAACCATCAGTTTGGATCTCTTCACCACCATAAGCAACTAGTTTTCCACAATCTGCTGAAGCAAGTTTCTCACCAGCTTTTAGTTTAGCAAACATTTGTGCTGATATAACATTGCACTTGGATCCAGTGTCTGCTTTAAGCTCTACAGGTTTCCCATTAATTTGTACACTACAAAATATTTCACTCTTTGCTGACAACTGATAGTCTACTGCATTAACTGTTTAGTTGATCAGAGACACCATCAACATAAAATGTTTGCTCGCAACTCTCTATCTGATCTGTTTGCTTCTTCAGATACACTCTTTTAATAAAAGAAAGTGGCAGCTTAGACTTACAAAGCCTTTTGAAATGATTCCACTTTTTAAATTTGTGACATTGCTGACCAAAAGCTAAGCACATCACTCATTTAGGTTCATGACTGCCTCCACAATTACGACAGTTAACAATAAGGGTGTTTGCAGCAGCCCCATTTGATTTATAGTTAAGGTTGGATACTGCCACACCCTTTGGTTTATACTTCTTTTTCATCTTAGCTTTGTGATGTTCACTCAACATTCGCACTGTTAAATACTTCATGCATGGTTTTCTCATTCGTAAGCATATTCATGTGCTTTTCTGTAAGCTCATGTATCTGTCAAATCTCTGTGGCTTTGCTTAATGTTAAATCACTATCTCAAAGCAAAATCTTTCTCACTGCATCATTAACACCACACACATGCCTGTCTTTTATCAACTGATCTCTTAAATCACAAAATCTGCATGTTTTAGCTTTATTTCTCAAGTCAGTAATATATGCTACTATAGTTTTACAAAGCTTTTGATTTTTTGTATAAAATATGTGCCTTTGCATTGTAATATTCATTTGAGGGTTACAGGTTTCTCTAAATGTACGTTTCAAGCACTCAGGGTCTTCCTGCTTTTCAGTCTGTATTACAATATGGCGGTCCCCCTCCCCTGCATACACAGCAGGTGCATACACAAATGAGCTCCCCAATGGCTTCCAAGCCAGCTAAATTAAGAAGTATAAATGCTCTCGTATGTGCGTCTTTATCATAAAATGCAGCCTGTGTGAAAATATCATATTCTTGCTCGAACACTTTCCAATTCTCTGCAATATTGTTATCAAACACCAGAAAGAGGTTGGTAAAGAGAAGTGGGATTGTCAAAGAGATGAAGAAAGTAGACAAGAGTATAAGGAGATGAGGTGCATGGCAAAGAGAGAGGTGGTGAAGGCTAAGGATAAGGCGTATGAAGAGTTGTATAAAAGGTTGGACACTAAGGAGGGAGAAAAGGACCTGTACCGATTGGCTAGACAGAGGGACCGAGCTAGTAAAGATGTGCAGTATGTAAGGGTGATAAAGGATAATGAGGGAAACGTACTCACAAGCGAGGAGAGTGTGTTGAACAGATGGAAAGAGTACATTGAGGGATTGATGAATGAAGAGAATGAGAGGGAGAGAAGGTTGGATGATGTGCGGATAGTGAATCATGAAGTACAGTGGATTAGCAAGGAGGAAGTAAGGATAGCTATGAAGAGGATGAAGAACGGAAAGGCTGTTGGTCCAGATGACATATCTGTGGAAGCATGGAGGTGTTTAGGTGAAATGGCAGTGGAGTTTTTAACTAGATTTTTTAATGAAATCTTGGAAAGTGATAGGATGCCTGAGGAATGGAGAAAAAGGGTTTTGGTACTGATTTTTAAGAATAAGGGTGATGTGCAGAGCTGTAGTAACTACAGAGGGATTAAACTGATCAGTCACAGCATGAAGTTATGGGAAAGAGTAGTGGAAGCTAGGTTAAGAAGGGAGGTGATGATTAGTGATCAGCAGTATGGTTTCATGCCAGGAAAGAGCACTACAGATGCAATGTTTGCTCTGAGAGTGTTGATGGAGAAGTACAGAGAAGGTCAGAAGGAGTTGCATTGTGTCTTTGTGGATTTAGAGAAAGCATATGACAGGGTACCTAGAGAGGAGTTGTGGTATTGTATGAGGAAGTCGGGAGTGTCAGAGAAGTATGTAAGAGTGGTACAGGATATGTACAAGGGTAGTGTCACAGTGGTGAGGTCTGCGGTAGGAGTGACGGATGCATTTAAGGTGGAGGTGGGATCACATCAAGGATCAACTCTGAGCCCTTTCTTATTTGCAATGGTGATGGACAGGTTGACAGACGAGATCAGACAGGAGTCCCCATGGACTATGATGTTTGCAGATGACATTGTGATCTATAGTGAGAGTAGGGAACAGGTGGAGGAGACCCTGGAGAGGTGGAGATATGCTATAGAGAGAAGAGGAATGAAGGTCAGCAGGACTAACACAGAATATATGTGTGTGAATTAGAGGGAGGATAGAGGAATGGTGAGGATGCAGGGACTACAGGTGGCGAAGGTGGATGAGTTTAAGTACTTGGGATCAACAGTTTAGAATAATGGTGAGTGTAGAAGAGAGGTGAAGAAGAGAGTACAGGCAGGATGGAGTGGGTGGAGAAGAGTGTCATGAGTGATTTGTGACAGACGAGTACCAGTAAGAGTGAAAGGGAAGGTTTACAAGAGGGTAGTTAGACCAGCTATGTTATATGGGTTGGAGACAGTGGCATTGACAAAACGGCAGGAGTAAGAGCTTGACGTGGCAGAGTTGAAAATTTTAAGATTTGCACTGGGTGTGACGAGGATGGACAGGATTAGGAATAAGTATATTAGCGGGTCAGCCCAGGTTGGAAGGTTTGGAGACAAAGCCAGGGAGGCAAGATTACGTTGGTTTGGACATGTGCTGAGGAGAGATGCGGAGTATATTGGGAAAAAGATGCTAAGGATGAAGCTGTCAGGTAAGAGGAAAAGAGAGAGGCCTGAGATAAGGTTTATTGATGTGGTGAGAGAGGACATTCAGGTGCTTGGTATGACAGAGCAAGATGCAGAGGACAGGAAGAAATGAAAACAGTTGATCTGCTGTGGCGTCCCTAATGGGAGCTGAAAGAAGAAGAAGAAGAAGATTGTTATCAAACACCAGCAGTCCAGGTCTGGGAAATCTCTCTGCGGAAAGAACAAAATTCATTTAAATATAAGCACAGACCAGGTACTTGTAATTATGCCCCAAAACACAACAATCTCTCTAAAATGACTTTACTTTAACACTGCAAACACTGCAAATACTGTGAACATTCCAGAAACTTTGCATACTTCGAATAGCTTTAGTTAATGTGAAAATGTAGTACAGTGCAAAAAAATTTGGTTGTTTTAGCTTTTCCATACATTTTAAACAGTTCAGAAATTATTGTCTGCTGAATGACCATCATCATGATTGTATCCAGGACCATGACCACATGGCCTATCACATCTGGGTGTGGACACAACAATCACTGATGGAGCAGTGGAAGTAATGCCACTACAGGAGTGGGATCTTGAACAGCCACATTGGCTAATACAGGGCAGCGTAATGCCTCTATGGCCATATTGATGCTGACCCTCTACCAGTAGATGCTCCATTACAGACACTACTTGATCCAATGTGTCATTCATCCTCTTCAAGGAGTTGGTCACATGGTTCAGGCTGTCCTGCATGCCAGAATGTACAATGTTTAGTACTTGCACTATATCATCTGAGGCATTATGGAATATGCCAGTGCCTCCATTTATCCATGATTATCCATTGTGCTTAATAGAATTTGCCCCATCACAGTGATGACTGTATTACATATTTCGCATGTCTGGGTGTACCTGGCAGCAGGCAATGTCATGTGAGAAACACACATACAACAACACTATTTTAAAGAAATGACAGGCACACAACTCTTCCTTGCATCAATAAAATGATATCAACAACCAAAATATGTCACACTTGTAGCAACAATGGCACTGTGGTACATTCATTGTTTCCAGTATCATGAAACGTCTCTTGTTACATAGTCAGGTGTTCAAAACCCACACTGGCTGACTGTAAGCATTCATGTCCTAATGCTTTTATGCATAAATGAGAGCCACAAGTGTTACATATTAATGACATCCACAAGTGTTATAATGTGTACAGTTACAGTGACAGAAACCTCCCCCAGCCCTTTTATCACATACAAATTGCAATACAATCATATGATGTAATGACTTCGTATAGGTTGAGTCATACAGCTTTGTTAAGACTTACTCATTCATGTTTGCATTCAGTGGGCTTATGTAGCTTGCCGTCCAATTCCAGTCAAGACTAACATTCTATGAATGTATTGATATTATACAAACAACACTACATGAAGTTATTATTCTTAGATTTTATTTAATTATTATGATTGCAAATAATATACGTGTTTGTGTTGTTGACATGTTATTGTTGCAGTGTTTACTGTACTCTCTTGTGAGCATGCCCAGTACAATTAATATTAGATGTGCTCCATTTACAAAGACCCTGAAGTACTTGTAATGTCATCACATCTGTTATGTGACACTTGTGTATTTCAATCTCTATCACATTACTGTTTATTATGTACATGTATATAAAACACATGCTTGTCTAAGACATGTCAGTGAAATATACTCACCTATTTATGGTTGCCCAATGATAAATGTTAAAACATGTCCTTTCAGCTATGCATGACACAGCTGCTGTATGGCTAATGCCTTGTTTATACAGGATGGAGTGGAGGATACAGCATTACAGTCAGTTATCGCACATGCATTCCATGTATATACATGTCATATTCAAGAACTGCACAGTATGTAAATGGACCATAATGTATTCACAGTCCTTGATAACTATTATTTCAATGTATCATGTTATCAATATTTATATCACATTTACTACCCTTTCTTACAATGATGATGCAACACCCCTCCTCTAAGCCAGTGATCAAGGAGCCTCAGTCCTCACCACAGACAATGGTGAGGGAAGTTCAGCTGGAACAAGAATAGATACACACAGTACTTCCAGATGCAGCTCTCTGCAGCAAGCACAATTTCCCTTAAGAGCACACATGGAACACACTCCCATCCTGGGGCTGGGTTTCCCTCTCTCCCTCTCCAGTACCCAAATAAGACTCCTCACTGACACAGCTATAGAGTTGAGTCCTCAGCCAAGAGTTCCAAGCCAAGTCCTCCACCACCCTCTCTCTCCGAAACCAGTGCTCTGTGTTTCATCTCCAAGTAGCTGACACACACATACACTCTTTGAGATTTGATTTCTTCACACACACACACACACACACACACACACACACACACACACACACACACACACACACACACACACACACACACACACACACCTGGGAAACGCTTGCACAGATTTACCAGCTATGCCCCCTCTTTCCAAATTATAAGGTAGATACTGCCACCAAAACATTCCAAAGCCAGCCACTCTAAGGCTCATACAAGGGTACCCAATTATACTCAGTAAAATTAATACTAATACAAATGGTAGTATTTAACCAATGTAGCAAGGATTTCAAGAGCGGCCACAGTGTCACCAAATAAATGTAAGTACTCTCAAAAGTTAAAATATTCTCTAAAAGACCAGCCACAATGAAAAGTTTAAATACAGTTAATAATAAATAATAAAAGAACATGAAAATAATAAATATCTATTTACAATAACATCAGAGTTTAATCACAGGAAATATTAAAAGTAACACAGATGGATAGATTCACACAGATACAGAAAAACAGTACTTAACTAATCTCACTATATTTTCCTAACCTATCTAAATAATTACTATTCCCTGGTTACTTACTAAAGCAAAGCAGGATGAAGTAGGTAAGTGATCCTTCCTTGTCAGGTTTCAAAAATAGACTGCTCTGAGACTTCTGTATCATCTAGTATTAAAACATCATTTAAGTGCTGGATTACAGAATGACATCACATACATCTGGTCATCTGACCCTAGTTCCCACACTACCCCATTTACTAGAAACTGAACCAGAATCTAGTACATATGTGTCATAATATGCACACATACAGCTTTTCTAAGATGTGTTATAGCATCTGGAAGCTATAAAACCTTTTCAAAAACTTCCACCCTTCCAGGGTAGTAATTAGTTCACCCATAAGGACAATACAGTATGATTCCTAGTCCTGGTTTTCACAGACATTTTGTCTATGGCTGCAATCAGAACTGCAAGATACAATCTTTATGGCCTAAACCAGGTAATTTAATTTCAGACTATTTTTCAAAGTTAGCTGGACTGAGATTAACTTCTTCTCTTCCAGTATCCTTTGTTACAATATATTAATTTCAACAGACACAAAACAGTCTGAAATACAGGTGTATTTCTTTTTGTCCGGCAGGACCCACTGTTGGTACAGTTTTAACACAAGCAGCTTTACAAATACCTTTTCAACACAAGCACCTGTACAAATCAGTTTGATATACAAATGACATATAATTCTTTATAAAAATCCAGCTAGCTATGCTGGCATATGTTACACATCCACCGCCCTACTTCTCCTGGCATAGATGGCAATACCTCACATTATTTGAGATGTATTGTGTCCCTCTCACATCCATTGGTAGCATGTCCATTTTTAAGTTCAAAGTCAAAGTAAACTTTATTGTCATTTAGAACCACATACGTGTAGCCTAAATGAAATTTCATGCATCAGCTCAATTCTTGAGATTACAAAGGGAAGTGAAACAACACATACAAGTACAGGAATAAACATAACTAACAAATACTACTCCCAATACATGCAAGAAAGAGTAGAGACATTTACCAACACTCATAAATGAAAAGAATACCCTCCCCTGAGTTAAATTAACTACCCTATTTAAAGTAATACAAAACACACTACAGATCAAAATGCCTAAGTTATTTGTCTAATATTGCACTTGAGAGAGTTAAATAATACTGCCTATGGATATAATAAATAAATATTGCACTTACTTGGAATATATGTAAGTATATATTGCACCCAGTTCGGGTTTGCAAAAGGCAGATCATGTCTCCTAAACCTGATGGACTTCTTTGAAGCAGTCACCAAAGCCGTAGAAGAGGGTAAGGTGGTTCACACAGCCTATCTAGATCTTGCCAAGGTTCTTAACACCATCCCCCACTCCGGAATTATAAACTTACTAAACTAGGTATAAATCCCTATGTCACAAAATGGGTTGCCAACTGGCTCACTGACAGAACCCACACTGTGAAAGTAGCAGACTCCAAATCCGACTTCAGACCAGTGACAAGTGGAGTACCACAGGATTCAGTCCTGGGTCCTCTCCTGTTTGGTATCTACTTCGCTGAAGTACAGGCTAACACAGAAGGTCTTTGGCTAAAGAAATTCACAGATGACTGCAAATTAGGAGCCATAATCAAAACTCCTAATGATGTTGACATCCTACAAAAGAGCCTCACTGAGGCAAATGCCTGGTGTCAAAGCCATGGCCTCAAGCTCAATGCCAAAAAGTGCATTGTCATCCCTTTTGGTAAAAACTCTGTACCCATGAACTACCACATAGGCGGTAGTCTACTTAACACTGAATGTGTGATAAGAGACCTTGGGATCCAGGTGGACAGTAGTCTCTCCTTTGATAGTCACATCGCCATACTAGTCAGGAAGTCCTTCTATGTGGCACACCTCATCATAAAAGGGTTCTTATCCAGGAAGAAAGTGGTCATTGTTCCCCTCTACTCATCACACATTAGACCCATTATAGAATGCAGTGCCCCTTTTGGTATGTACCTCACAAGATATCTACAACAAATGGAAAGGCTGCAGAAATACCTCACAAACAGGATTACTGGCCTCAAACCTCAAAATGCACGCACTCGAGGCACTCCTCAGTATGGAGAAAATTGATATATGTGCAGTAACAGAAACCTGGTTTAAGGCTCCAGAGAGAACCCCAGCACTACTAGGCTACAACTCATACCACACAATTTGGCCGCAGAACCCAAACCGAAATACAAAAGCGGGGGCATATCCATATTCATCAAGGATACCCACACCTCCAGGTTACTGGCACAGCACGATGCTTCAGAGATCATCCACGTGCAACTAACAATGGGCAAAACTGCAATTCAAATTTAAGCTTGCTACAGATCACCCACCATGTCCCAGGACCCCCATTCCCCATTTCTGGAAACATAAAGGTCCTACCAAACACACTAATATTGGGTGATTTCAATTACCCAAATATTAACTGGGAGAACTACTCAAGTACTAACTCCCTTGCCCAACATTTCCTAGAATTTATAACTTAAATGCCCTGGTTCAACTGGTCAACACTCCCACCAGAGATGACAACATATTGGACTTGGTCATCACCAATATTGATGACCGGTGTTCCTAACTGGAAGTCAACCCCTTACTGGTTAGATATGACCATAAACAAATCACTTTGGATATCCACATTCCGCCCCACCCCTGGACAAGGAAACCACCATGAAAAACTTTTCAAAAGCAAAATTCTCATTACTGAAGTCCAAGGTGGAAAGTTTCAAAGCCACCATGCTGAAGGATAATGCTGTCCAAGCTGCAAAATCCTTTACTAATACATTCTATAGGCACCTACAAGAATGCATGGATCATGCCATCCCAAGCAAAACCAAGACTCGCTCCTCCAAGAAAAGGAAACCAGTCTGGTGGACTCCTGCCATAAACAAGCTATACAATAGAAGGAGGAAACTAGTACAGAAAAGAGTAAAATCCCAAGAAGGGAAGACATCCCTGATCAGTATCAACAAGAAACTATGATCCCTCATAAAATCATCCAAGGCGAGCTTTGAAAGAAAAATTGCCAAGGACTCCAAAGATAATTACAAGGCATTCTTTAGCTATGTCAAGAATCTAAGTGGCAATGCTCAGATCTGCTCGGAGTTAGTGAAGAATGGCACAAAATACACTGAACCAACCGATATCGCCAACATCCTGGCAGACAGGTTCAGTGCAAACTTCACCCCCCTCTCACCCCCAAAAGGGCCCATAACCATACCAGAAGAATGTAGAGTCCCAGAAATCACAAACACTCAGGTTAAAACAGCCCTCTCCAAAGCCAAAAACACAGCATCAATGGGACTGGACGGTGTCCCAGGTTGCGTCCTACATGAGCTCAAAGACGAACTAACCCCTCACCTAAACACACTGTTCAAACTCAACCTCTCCACAGGCTACATACCCATAGAGTGGCGCACAGGAATTGTTATTCTGCTCCACAAAGGTGGACCACAACAGACCCCAGGAACTATCACCCTATAAGCCTGACTAGCTTGGTCTGCAAGGCTATGGCGCGCATCATCATGGAACTCATTAACAGAGACATTGGGAACCTCCAAACACTGGATCCTACCCAGTTCGGCTTTGTTAAGGGCAGATCATGCCTCCTAAACCTGGTGGACTTCTTTGAGACAGTTACCAAGGCTATAGATGAGGAAAAGGTGGTACACACAGCCTACCTAGACCTCGCAAAGGCCTTCGACACCATTTCCCATTCTGGTATTATACACAAGCTCACCAGCCTGAACATAAATCCCTATGTCACTAGATGGGTTGCCAACTGGCTCATGGACAGACCCCACATGGTGAGAGTTGCAGGAGCTAGGTCCGACTCTAAACCAGTTAGAAGTGGTGTTCCCCAGGGCTCAGTCCTAGAACTCCTCCTGTTCGGCATATACTTCTGAGAGGTACAGGCAAGCACAGGAGGACTATAGCTGACCAAGTTTGCAGACGACTGCAAACTAGGGGCTATAATTGACTCTTCGGCTGACACAGACATCCTCCAAAAGGGTCTCACTGAGACGGACATCTGGTGTCAAAATCATGGCCTCAAGCTAAATGCCAAAAAGTGCATAGTCATCCCCTTTGGAAAAAACAAAGTACCCACAAACTACCACATAGGTGGTAGTCCCCTAAATACGGAAGACGTAATAAGGGATCTGAGGACTCAAGTAGATAGTAATCTCACCTTTGATAATCACATTGCCAAAGTGGTTAGAAAATCCTTCTATGTGGCCCACCTAATCACAAAAGGGTTCGCATCCAGATCAAAAGAGGTCATTGTGCCCCTCTACTCATCACTCATCAGACCCATCATAGAGTACAACGCCCCATTTGGGATGTACCTTACAAGACACCTGCAACAGCTGGAAAGACCATAGAAGTACCTCACCAAGAGGATCACTGGCCTCAAACAGATGCCCTATGTAGCTCAACTGAAGAAACTCCAGTTGTATTCGGTTGCATACCGCCTACTCAGAGGTGATCTCTCCCTGACATACAAGGCCATGTCCAACCCAGAATTGATGGACATGCTCCACCTAAAGAAAACCTTATCCCTTCTAGCCACATGCTCTAGGGAACTAAACCTCACCACAACAATAAATAGGACGTGCTGAAGGGATAGATTCCTGTCCCAGAGACTTCCCATGCCTTGGAACATACCTCTCAACCTGGAAACATCAAAAATCTGGACAAGACCCATGAAAAATAGGTACAAATCTGTACACTGATTAACATAAAATTTGCATACATAATATGTAACTCTGCCCACTCCAATGGGATTGTGGGATACCAACCTTCAAATGCAAACTGAAGAACAGAACACCAAAATATGGCACCAGAGTCCCCCTGCAACCATTCCAATGTCCCATTACCTGGCTATTTTGCCCCATTTACCACAAACACTAATGTGCTTACTGCTTTACTTCCTTGTGTGCCTCATTAACACCTGCTGAGTCTGGACAGCCAATGCATGTTCTTGGCTTGAGCATTAATGGATCCATGGTTATACTAGGATTCCAATGACACTCACTTTCCTTGACAACAGATGCATGAAGATCCTCTCTCTTTCTCCTACTCAACACACTTGGAGCACGAGGCTCCCTCCAGAACTTGCTAGTGATATATCTACTTACAGCAGTGCTGCTGGTCCAAAAGGTCAGCTTGTCACTGTTTTGTTCTCCTACGAAGGACTACTGCAGTGCACATATTGCTGCATAAAAATTAGTTCTGGTAATGTTTTGTGAACATGCAGTTACTACATTGAGCCTATTTTCCAAGTGTCTACATCTATGACTATAAAAGTTTTTCTATGAAAGATCATTTCACACAGTCTGAGTTCTATGTCAAAAAAAAAAAAACATGTACACTTCCACATCTGAACAGTCTTATCTGAGGACAGCAGGCAGCTTATGGTGAACATTCAGACGTTAGTCAAATTATGAGTAGAATTTTAAAACAATTCTGGAGCATGACAGATTTTTACAACATTTTAATGGGGTGCTTCAACAATGAAGTATGTTTCTACTCAGGAATTATAACACTACCTGACTAAATTTACTTCTTGAAAAGTAATGAGGCAGTCTCTACAAAAGCATATCTTACACCCTGTATGAATACAGTCAGAAACCTTTCACTGAGAGACAATACAGATGGCATGCCTCAGGTCAGAAATAGTTTTGTTGCCTCAACAAAAGAGCAGAGTGGAAACCAAACAAGAATGCTTACTGAAATCCAAGGTTTCAAAAAGCAAAACACTAAGACAGGTAACAAAAAGATGTTGCCTCTGAAAAAAAAATCACTTCAGTCTCTTTCTCAAACTTACTTTCATGTGTCAAGATTATTAAAAAGAAAATACAGTAATGAAGTGACTTCAGTGTGATAGCTGTAAAAGAAATTAAAAAAACAAAAAAAAAAAAACAGAGGCACCAAACAGTTCACCAGCACATGTCATAACTATATCTGCAGAATTTCATTCAGGAAAATAATCAGTGAAGTAAGCTGGTTATTAAAACACAGGAATATAGTTTGTCTGGAGTACCTGTTCACTTCAACAGCAAATCTAGCATTATTCACACATGACCTTTTTATGCTGAAAGCAGCAGATCAGCTCTAAAATTTTGCAGAGGCAGTTCTTTCTGTGCTGTACAACAGTAGTGTGTCTGCATTCTAATTAAAGCAAGCAGTGCCGATTCCAGAGCTCTGACCCCATGCCACTCTTAGCACATGGCAGAAGTGCTTCATGCAGTTTAAGAATACATGCTTATTCCTCAGCTTGCATAAAACATCCCAACACCAGTTAAATAGTTTTTAATATATTCTATCATATTGTCTAAATAGAATAGAGTGGTTTACTGTGTCTGTCTAGTGGCCAAAGGAACTTCAGCATTTCATTTGGAACTAACAGCTTTTTTGTTTTTGCCTAAACTCATAATCAAGAATATCACAGTATGCCAACTGATAGCTCATTAGCATAAATCTTGGCTGCAACCTCAGAGTTAAACTGGATTTACATTACTTTCTGACCAGAATTAAATGAGGGGCCTAGTTCATATAGGAACACCCTTCCAGACCGCAACAGATAGGCCTGAATGTGCTCCCTAGGCAGACTATCAGTGTGTTCCGAATTCTGGTGGTCTCAACCAATTAACAAGCAAAGAAAAGAGGCATCCATAGGCACCCAGCCAAAGCAAGAGCAAGCTTTTGCAGAAGTGCAAGCATGGGCGGCCCTCAACAGCCAGTTATTAAATACAAAATTTACTGCTATTGGGATGTGTGATCAGTGTTTAGATTAGACTGCCTATGTAGATTACTTTAAGTCATTTGTATAAAAGTAGTACAGGAGATTGACAGTAGTTGCTGAAATGACAGCAGGTTGTGATAAAATGTTACATATTTACTGTGCTTCTCGATTCTAGTTACTTATTTTAATACTATACTATACTACGCTTGATCTACAGTTGGAAAAAAAACGGTCATATACTCTGAACTTTGACAAGCTAAGAAAGAATAAAAAATTTTGAATAAGTAAAGATTTTGTTTACAAAATCTAGCTACATATCACCTAGTAGGATTATGAATATTAATATTAGTCTTCTGAACATGCCAGTTTACAATCACTATAAAGGAAAACTTATTTATGCAATGATACAGACAGCTGTTTTGCATTACAGCTGACAGTTATAAAAACTGAAAGAAGTCTTTATCTCTCATCTTGCAATCCAGAAAATCAATTTTAATGATATGTAAATACAGATGTTGGGGTTCAACTATGAACCATTCATTTTCCACTTATTTTTTGTAATGCTCAAGTGCTCCTGAACCATATATAACAGATAACACCAGCTGCATAATGAATACCTCTCTCTGAAGCCAGCCATCGAAAGTAAATCCACAAATTCCCTCTCTCTGAAGCCAGAATCCGCTAAATCTTCCGCATTCACACACTCTGCAGCAAAAAGCCACCACATAGTAAATACCTTGTAGGCAGCTTGCTGTTCGTGGAACCAGCACCATGCCTACTTCTTGCAGCTATACATTCCCTTCTGGCTTGCTGGAGCTGCTGGAAATACATGCATGTTGTGAACTATTGCTCAATTCTGACAGGCTAGCCGGCCGTTTCATGGAGCTGAAATCATCACGCACATGATGACAGCGCAAAACACCAAACTAAATTTTTTTAAATAAAAAATCCCGGAAATCGGAAATTAAGGGGTGCCACTCGGGAATTGTGGCACCCTGTTACTTGCACCCCAAAACTCGGTTTTTACCAAGCAATTTGGAACGGTTGGGAGGTATGCTTTGGAACAAGATTCCAATCTACATTAGGCAGAGCTCCTCGCTAACACTCTTCAAAAGAAACCTTGACGAGTGGATGGGAAACAGAAAGTTTACCCCTGGGATCACTTGACTCTGCTGGGCAGAGGCACAGGGAACTAATCTAAGGGGGCGGCGAAAGCCAACACATTCTGGCTAGGCTTATAAATGCCTTTGGGCAGATAGCATAGTACCTACCTATGAACCTATGAACCTATAATCATACATTTATATAAATGAAAACAAGCCATATTGTCATATTTTCAGTTGCAAACATTATACATCACTTAGAATTTATCCAGTCATTGTCAGCCAAACATTCAACTCCTCATTTCAATTCTCATTCAATTCCTGCCATCCTTTACACCTCATTCCTACTCCAAAACATTATTCTGCATGTGTTGTTCCCACAATTCCCAATAAATTTCTTAATTATACCAATTTGCTCACTCAGTATTTCTGATAGAGTAGATTGCAGGGATTTTTTACAGTCTTTCAGCTTATTACACTCCCTGCCTGAAGAAAAATTCTTTGGAGTCTACATGGCGTATAAAAATACCTATGCAAACACTTCCAAGCAAATATCCTAAATCTTCTAGCTTTTGTTGCATATTGTAGCAATAACCCATGGCTGGGTGTCGGTAAATCCAGCATCACCCACACCCAGCATTGGGTTATTGCTATTATACAATGACATTATTTAAGAAAAAAAACATACTTTTTCTTAAATGATGTCTTTGTATAATGGCGCCATGGTGTTCTTCCACTTTCATTTCATATCTTGAGGCTTGCTTGATGCACTGTGCATGTGTGTGGGACTTACATTCCCAAGCTTGCACAGTACATCCATGCTTTAGAAAGAGCATTATTAACCACTGCACAAAATACACAGATGCACTATACACACACATAGACACACACACACACACACACACACACACACACACACACACACACACACACACACACACACACACACACACACACACACACACACACACACACACACACACATTCACACAGTGTGCATATACATATTTTAATATTTTGTGTGCCACTCAACAGATGGCTCTCATCATAGCTGGTGCAAGGATATTCGTACCTCATTGGACAAAACATTTGTATACCAGATAAGAAAAGCTGAATGTTGCAATAAATTAACAGACTTTTTAGAAATGGCTAGAGGTTCCTTCACACTTACTAAAGTGATGTCCGATAGTATCTCCCTACAACATGCACGCTTGTAGCTGGTTGACTTGCTAGCAGCATATCCATTTGGCTGAGTTACAAAATATACCCCTGTTCATGTATATTTGGCAAGACTAGCTGTTTGTTTACATGTGACAGAAGACAATATAATTTGCATTTATGTGGATTTTCTGAGGACTAAAAA
>NC_056738.1:251024619-251137119 GCF_019279795.1 Protopterus annectens
TCAAAACCAGGTACTCCTTTCATGGCAGCTGGAGATTATGAAATATTTACAGCAGCTTTGCAGTAGTTTTAGAAAATGTAATTTGAAATAGCACTGCCAGTGACTTCTTCAGGGAAACATGCCTCTGTAATTATTAGTTTTTTATATATTTTTTTACAATATTGTATTCATTGGCATACACTAACTACAAGCAACACTGTTCTTGGAAAGCAATAATGAGTGTTATCTAGTTTATTAAAAGAGTACATTCTGATTCATAAGCAGAGTAGGAAATAATGCAGGTTGTATGATTTGCTATTAGTTTTTATCTCACCGACACCAGGAGCATGCCAAATGCAAGTGATAAAAATGCACATAACCATTTTTATTGCACTTTTAGACATTACGTATGGAATTTTCAAAAGGAGTGTGAGGAGAACACAAAGATAATTTTACCTGTATAAAGCATGGCAGCTTCAATTGTGCCCAAATTTTGAGCATCAGTGTTATTCCATTATGTTGTATAGTCCTTCAGTGCAACTTCCAGGGAATGATGTAACACAAGATAAGGTAAATCTTATTATAAAGTGCCTCTTGTAACCTGGCCTTCCTAGTCTTCACAGATGACTTTGCAAAGTATGGACCAGATGGGTTTTGGTCAAGCAAGTTACCCAAAAGAAAGACCAGACCCAGGAAAAAGAAGGAAAAATCAATTGCCTTTCCTCATTAGATTTTATTATCTTTCAAACAGACAAGTGATTTAGAGGATCTTCCTCATACTGAATTTATGAACTATTCAAAATTATTGCATGTGATATTGCTTCACTATGATACAGACTTTTTGAGTGATGGGTAAATAAAACCGGCCAAGATTTTTAATGATGTTCACTGAGTATCTGGAAGGTGGTAGAAGAAATCCAGACCTTTTCATAAATATTAATTTTCAATTAGAAGGCATTTCTAACTGATATTCTTTACAGTCTGATAGGGTAATCTTAGCTGAAGAAGAAATCAGACTCCCGAACTTGTACTAAAACTGACCTTACAATCAATCACGGAAATCAGCACGATGTACTCGTGACCACCAGTTGTGGTGAATGAAGCAAGCCTGTTACTAAGCCACCTACGCTTCGTGCCACAACACCAGTTACCTCACAAGGCTTAGTTTCATGACTCTCCATGTTTAGTGGTCTAGAACACAAACAAGGTGTAAATAAACCATAGAATTGAACAGCTTGGACTGAATTTCCCAAGCCAGTCGAAGTCTTCTCATATTTGAATTTTGCATGCACTCGCACACTCACCTCTTACTTGTCCGTCTTGTTCCGCAGTCCAAATATCTTCCTGTATTCAAATTCCACGGAGAAGATGAAGACATGAACAGATCAGGCAGTTGCAACACACATATGCGGACAAATGCAAGGGGCATTCTTAAAGGAGAACACCTTTTAAAAAAAATACGTAATTTTTTCAATTAAAAAAGCTACCCCCTCTTCTATAGCAATTGTATTGAAATCAGTACAGTGCATACGCCTCCCGACGTCCTTGAAGGAAACTATATGTTAAAAGCATACCAGAACTAGATAAATATGTAACTATGAAATCTGGCATGCTGCCTGAGAAGTACATAATTACACATACACAGGTACAGCATAGATAAAACATTGTTCTTCTTGCAAATACTGTTTGTACATTATCTGCATTAATCCTTTCTTGGCTTGTGGCATTGACCCAGGGCTATCTCAATGACTCATTTGTTACCATACATTTAGACGTCCTACATCTGTCTTGTTTTGCAGTTCAGCAGCAGAAATGTCCCATTCCTGCCTTGATCTCAGTGGGGACCTAGCAAGGAATAATCCTTGATAGGGTGGCTGGGTGGGTGTTAGGCGAAATAATGCCCAATCAGGAGTGTTATGCGGCCCAACACTGCAGGCAGAGGGCCTTCACATCATTGGAAGGGTGTTATTTCCCCAATAACACCTCCCCAAAAGAGCAGTTTTGCACTTAAACAATGGGCTATCTATTAAATTGTTTATTTGCCTTTTTATTAGTATATTCATTTTTTTTCTGATGTAAAATATTTCTTCTGCCTCATGTTTCAAAGTTGCTGTAGCATATATAATTGTTGTTGGAGGAAATATTTTTCATCCAAAATAAAAGTTACATAAGTACTTAATGTCAATATACATGCGTACTCTTACACACACATACACATGTACACACACACACACACACACACACACACACACACACACACACACACACACACACACATACCCCCGGATTCACGAAACCTCCGTGTAACACTTAATATGTCTTACTCGGAGGCAGCAGTTGAACGGTATGACGTCAGCGTGCCATGAATATTCATGAGGGCACGCTGACTCAACTGTAACTCTTACATGGACTGAGTAGGAAAGCAGGGAGCATGTCCGACTGCCGAGCAGTCTAAATGTCCACGCCCCTGCAAGGTTTTAAAAAGCATAATGTCAACACACAAGAGCGAGTTCGCTCAAATGTACTTGCACCCAACACCACACTCCCTGACACTGTAAACCCCCATCACACTTATATAAAGTAAATAATTATTATTTTTTTAAATCCATGATATAGCTGCCCATATTTGCGCGTGTGTGCGTGGGTGTGCCCATTGCTTAGCTGTAGTTAGCAATGCCGGCATGGAAGAGCATAAGAAAGAATGTTTATGCAAATCACACCAAATTGCAATAGTGTAATGGTAGAGCGTATGTGCAAAGAGGAGGCATTCACGGTTCGAGTCCCACCACTCTCCTTTGTATTTATGTTGTAAATCAGTATATGAAATAATACCAGACATATATGATTAAAATATTAGTAAAAGCAGTGAAATGGCCAATGTATCAGTGAACAAAATATATATTTTTAAAGGATCCAGATATATAATAGCCTGCCGTTAAGCAGCGCTTTACCCAGCTAAACAGAGGTGCCCAAAGTTTAAAAGTGCTTTACTCAGCGCAATACAGGTGCCCATAGCTTAATAGCACTTCACCGAGCGCAATAGAGTTGGCCAAAGTTTAAATGCTCTTTACCCAGCGCAATGTGTTTGCGCGGACATGCCAACCAGGGCACCGTACGGCACCGGGGAGCAACGTAGAGCTAAGTTGCTTAAACTCAGCCACACCCCCTAGCCTGTCTAGACAGTATTAAAATAAAAGAATGACAAGGTTTGAACCCAGGACCTTATGCATCATAATCAAAGTACAGAACCACTAAGCCATGACAGCTTAAAAGAAACAGCTACTATTAGCATACATATACTTAGAAATGGTAGATTAACCATTACTAAGCATGTCTGCAGTCAGCCTAGAATTCTCAAAAACGGCCAATCACAAAAAAGTGCAGGAAATGCGGCATATTTAAGCCCCATAGGCGGGAATACTCACCACAACTGATTGTAGCTCACATTTGCAGTCAGAATGGCAGGTGCAGAAGAGGGTTCACACTTCCGAGCACAGCGTTGGGGCATCGAGTCGAAATACATGGTTTGGCTCCTTGTCCACTGTCATGAGTCCAGACTCCTGCAGGGCCACTTTCAAGGGACGGAGTACAAGGCTGAGGCTTGGAACCGGTTAGCTCATGATGTCACCAGTGCCACCGGTGAGCAGGTCCATCACCACCATGCAGACCTGAAGAGACAGAAGGAGGACCACCTGAACCAATGGATACAGGAGGCCCGTGGGATGCAGGATGCCCCACGACTGAGTAAGTAGCCATAGAATGCAGTATGTAAGAACTGATAATTGATTCTGTATAATGGATAGGTATGTCTCAATATCCCTTCATTTACTTCACAGCTGCAGGTGACCATGCTGCGAATCAGCAAGCCTATGCTGATAGGCTGCAAAGGCTGTGCCACCAGGCAGGCCAGTGAAAATTCTGCATGTTTTGTTATATAAAATAGGGGAGAGAGCATGAAATAAAGTGTTGTAGTACAATAATACAGCCAGAAAATGGCCTGAATAAGTCCTCTGCATGTACTGCCATATGAAATAGTCATAGTGCCAGACAAAGAGCATAGTAACCCATTAAGAAAGGTAACGTATGTCTGGAATAAAATCTCTGCAGGTACTGTCATATATGTGAGTGAGCCTGCAAAAGTGTGCTCTAACCCATTAATAAAGGTATAATATGCCTTGAATATGTCTGCCATATGCACTGTTATAACAAATAAAGGAGTGAGCCTGTGGAAAAGTGTGTAATGTCAGTAAAAAAGGTTTAAAACCCGGAGTGTGTGTGTGTCACTTAGTTTGAAATGTTGTTGTGCCCTTGCATTATACAAATAGTACTGTGTTAGAAAGTGCTGGCAACCCAGAGTTCTGCAGTCCCATCTACAGTGGGTGATGGAAGTGCTAGTAGCTGTGAAGCATATATACAGTCCTCAACAGTCAGTTACTGGCTGGCATGCATAAGTAAATCTGGCACACGAGTAGCATGCTAATATGTTCCCCAGAAATGTGAGTGTGCTTCAATAAATGCAGGGTTCTGTACAAACTGAAGTGAAAATGTCATGTGAAAACATCCAGATATGTAGATAAAGAAATATAAATGCAACCATGAAATATGTAGCAGTAACATCTGCATCTTGGACAGTTAGTATGTCAGATCTAGGTCAAGTATATATTGAACTAGCCAAACCCATTACACAACCTAATGCATGGTGGCAAGTGTAATAATACATGTAGGGAATATACACTTGCAGTCACTAGGACTATAGTGTAGAGTAAAAGTGATTATAAGATGTTAAATGAGGTTTTTCTACACCCAACTGTTTGTGCATAAACCATGCAATTCCACACCTCAATGGGTATGTGTAATATTAAATATTTGTTGGGACATATGTCCTATTGTTTTATAAATATTTGCATTCATGTTGATGCATGTGCCCTGTTCAAACACCACGTTCATGGTGGCCTGTTGCTACCAAACATCCCTGCATGTTGTTGGAATATCCACTGTCGTTCAATATATGCATGTGTTATGCTTGCTGTTCAGCTGTTGGAAACTTGGTGTGTTGGGTTAATGAGAATATTACTGCATGCTGTTACAACTAATCTGGAATGCTGTTGTTTATGTTGTAATTAAACACACCTAATCACAGAACGTATGGGAAGGCCAGTCCCAGCGGACCCACCTGTCCCTCCTCAGTTGGCAAGTGCACCTGTCACCAGCAGCTCCGGTGCCCAGCCCGGGCTCCCCTCCTCCATTGGTCCTGTGCCACCTTCGGGTGGAAGTGCTGCAGGAGATGGGGCTCATCACCCCTGTGCAAGCGTGGGCGGAGAAGGGCCACCTGTCACCCTTCAAAGGGTCCAGGCTGTGGTGCATAGGGAGATCTAGAGTTCAGTCGCTGATCCCCTACGCCAGCTTGAGGCAAGAGTGGCGCGTCTCTCGGGTGAGCCTGCCCATCCTACTCAGCCCCCAGCACAGCCACCTTCGGGGCTATGAAAGTGCAGTGGTGACTGCCCATGGGTGGGGATCTCAGTTCCACTGTTACCATCTGTGGGCTCATGGGCTTGTGATTTCCAAACAATCTTCCCCGTCAATTGTGTTCACCCACTCCATGTGTCACATTCCGCCCCTGTATGCATCTTGTTTGTCTTGTCTGTTTACCTCCCCAACTTACCTCCCCAAATATACCTACATCCTCTACCACACATTCTACTCTCACCTGAAAAAAAAAATAAAAAAAAGGGCAATCTGTTCCCACAAAAAAAATATGCCCCATACATAGCTGCCCATTTCACACACATGTCCGCTGGACATGTAAATTGATGATTATAATTGGCAGTACAACATACTCTGTTGTCCTCACCCCTCTCTCAGGGGTGGAAGGTTGCAAATTTCACACCAAATTATGAACATATGCACAGCCGTTGCTGGTAAAGAAATGGGCAGCTATGGGCCTTCCCTACACCCTTCCTGCACATCCCAGCTGGTTTCCCTACTGTCTTTCCCTCTTTGTGCCCCCTTTTTCACCACTTTCCTATCTCCCATTTTCTTTTCTTTCAAAGAAATTAGCGTGGGGTTAGCGGGAGTAAGCACTTTTAATCAGTAGTTACCGGGGGTGCGCGAGTGTGAGCTTGTGTGCGCTTAGCTAAGCATCGCTAAGCATCGTGCAAACCCGCTTACAACTGCTTAAAAGTGCCTTAGTCACTCTGTATGACAGGGCCTTTGTATTGCTCAGCAGCAAAATAAAATACACCTGTCAGTCTCGAACCCCAGACCTTGGGCTCACCACTCTGCATGCAGTACCACTACACCACAGCAGATATACAATAACTCAGTGCTGAAAGAAATATATCATGCATTACAATGAGTGAATGTAAAGGGAGAATAGGAATGGCATAACACAAATCATGTTCTGTGGCCCTTAACCAGCAAGTGTTGTGGAATTGCATGACATGACTGTGAAAAGAGAACCAGCCATGCTAGTAGGGAATAATGTACAGTAGCACCTTACAAACCCCACACAGTATCAGACCAGGATAAACACTGGCATATTTGAATAGGTCAGAGGCCAGACCTCCCAACTGTGACTGGTTTACAGGGATGTCCTTGATTTGCAAACAAATGTTAGCTATGCCCCTCAGACTCCCTGTGAAATGTAGTAAAAGTAGGCAGAAAGGTGGGGAATCCCACTTAATGATAAATGTCAATAAGTGAGAGTAGACACTGCTTGCACGTCAGAAAAGGTTAGTAATACATATGCTTAGAATCCCCAAAGTTGCAACTGCAAAATATCTGAAATATATCACAGGTGTATCCCACTGATATGTACCTTTCCCTGAGGCTGTTCAAATATATACCTGAGAGTATCTGAGGCTTGGAAGAGTCAGAAACACACAGGCATATCAGCCTGTCTGCTGTTACACACTCTGCGAATAGCTGTAGAATGAATTCCACAAGCATGCCCTTATGTAGGAGTACAACACAGAAATATCAAAGGATGTAGCCATGTACTGCTAGCAACCACCTGTGACAATGCCATTGTTCAGGTGCTGAAAAGACTGGTGTGGCGCACTGTCAATGAATACTAGGCTAACCTCTGTCTACCATCTGGATATGTCCACAGGTGGGAGCTACTCAGACAGATTACTAGCCTTTATAGACTTATAGGTACACAGCAACTCTGCATGTTCAGCAAGATAAACATCACACGATAATAAATAATGCACTCTGCCATTCTGCACCCCTACCCAAAGGTACTATATACCCGTGTAGTCAGGCACAACCAAGGGTGTAGGTAGGCATACACAGTAGTGAAATATGTCCAGTTGTCCTGAGCAGACTGTGCTAATGTGAACACAAACAAACCACAAACTGTTCAGAAGTGAGTAACATAGTAATGACAGTATAGCAGTTCACAAACAGTGCATGTGCCTGATATTCATAATTGGTAGTACAACATACTTAGTTGTCCTCACCCCTCTCTCAGGGGTGGAAGGTTTCAAATATCTCTCCTAATGTATTGCATATGCACAGCTGTTGCTAGTAACGAAATGGGCAGCTATGGACTTTCTCCACACCCATCCTGTACATCCCGAGCTGGTTTCCCTACTGTCTTCCCCTCTTTGTGCACCCTTTATCACCACATTCCTATCTCCCCATTTACTTTTCTGTCAAAGAAATGAGTGCAGGGGTTAGCGGGAATGAGCACTTGTAAACAGTAGTAAGCGAGTTTGCACCAGTGTGCGCTTAGCTTAGCATTGCTAAGATATGATAAGCTAAGCCAAGCTTAGCTTAGTATTGCTAAAATAAAATAAGCTAAGCTAAGCTTAGCTTAGCATCGCTAAGCATCACGCAAACCCACGCAAACCCACTTACAACTGCTTAAAAGTGCCTTAGTCACTGTATGACAGGGCCCTTGTACTGCTCAGCACCAAAATAAAATACCCTTGTCAGTCTCAAACCCCACACCTTGGACTCCCCAGTCTTCATGACATACCACTAAGCCACAGCAGATATACAATAACTTGGTGCTGAAAGAAATATAACATGCATTACAATGAGTGAATGTAAAGGGAAAATAGGAAAGCCATAGGAATACATTGCAATAACTACTGTTGTATGCCAGTTAATTCTCTAATTCGAAAAGAAAGTACATACTCCCATGTATCCAGTGTTAGCATTAGGAGGTGTGAGTAAACCTACACACTGAGAAGAGTGTACTGGAAGAAGCAACAGTCAGGTTTCAGTACAACATGCATTTCACTGGCTACAACCCAGCTTCAGATATGAGACATATACCAACTTTCTGACTGAGACAACAGTGTCCACAGCAAACAAGCATGGTCCCCACCTTGCAAAACTGAAAGGGCTACGTCTACCTAACCTATCATGTTATAGCAGTGTCCTGAAATCACAGTGAGAACTGCAATTACCACACAGCAGGCTGCGTGCAATTACTAAATGGTGGGCACCAATTGGTTAGGAGGCCATCACATGCACATGTACAGATACCTAGAAAAGCAGCCTGTATCTGCTGTCCACACATGCAATAATATCATTGCACCAACTCAGAGAAAGAGCGCAAGCGAGAGAGACAGACAGAGACAGACAGACAGATGGTTACAAACAGGCAGTAGGAGACAGACACTGAAAAGAAAGACCAACACACAGAGGAAACCAAAACCAAAAAAAAAAAATCAACACCTACAACAGACGGAGGTGAGGAATATAAAGGTAAGGCATGTAACAGATATGTATTTGCTGACATCCGAATGATGTGTCTGAAGGGTACTCTACATACTGTGAATCATCCATATGTGGCAGCAGTCCGTATCTATATGTACATGCACATTTGCATAGGGCAAGGGACATACTGCAACTGTTAGTAAAGGCTGGACATATGTATGTTGTTGAAGGCTGTTATGTGCACATATGTATGTAGGTTGTAGTGTGTGGCATTGCAGACAGCAAGCAGTGCCGGTATATGTCATGTGGTGATTAAACACTGTGGAACTGTGCTACAGGCAGTGAGGCCTGCTACTGCTATATGGCCTGAGGACAGCAGAATGCATTCTGCACAACATTGTGCAATAATATTACATAACCGTATGTCTCCCAACCACTGCATAATTGACATACCCACCATGAAAGGTGGGCAGTATATGTGTATATATATATATATATATATATATATATATATATATATATATATATATATATATATATATATATATGTGTGTGTGTGTGTGTGTGTGTGTGTGTATATATATATATATATATATATATATATAGATATAGATATATAGAATTATAGATATATAGAATTATAGATATGTAGATCTATATATAGATATATACATATATACATATATAGATATATATATATATATATATATATATATATATATATAGATATATAGATATATATGGATATATATAGATATATATGGATATATATGGATGTATAGATATATATAGATATGTATGGATATGTATAGATAGATATGTATAGATATGGATAGAAATGTATAGATATGTATAGATATGTATATATGTATATATATATATATATATATATATATATATATATATATATAGAGAGAGAGAGAGAGAGAGAGGGAGACATGGGGTCATATGTACTGCAACAGGTGCCTGTTGTCCAAGGCATTAACTGAACACCAGTGTTGATACTGCAGTGCCATACCCCATTCCAAAACACCTTACGCAGTAACTACCACATAGGTGGTAGCCTGCCTAAAACTGAAGGTGTCAGAAGGGAACATGGGACACAGGTGGACAGTAGGCTCCCCTTTGATAATCACAGTGCCACACTAGTCTTGTAATTTGTCTACGTGGTATGTGTCATCACAAAAGGTGTGTCATCTAGGGAAATATAGGTCGGTGTTCCCCTCTACTCATCACAATGCTCCATGTGGTATGTACCTCACATGACAACTACAGCAAGTGGAAAGGCCACAGACATACCTAACAAAGAGTAATACTGCCCTCAAACACATGCCCTATGCGGACTGACTCACAAAACCACAGCTAGAGTGCGTTGCATACCGCCCACCCAGAGGTTACCACTGCTGGACATACAGAGGTATGTCACACCCATAGCAGTCGGCCAACCACCATGACAACACCTCACAATCCCTCCGGGCTACAAGACCTAGGGCCCTAATCCTTGTCACCTCACTAAACAGCACATGCTGGAGGTACAGGTTCCTATCCACAAATATGCCATACTCTGGACTAAACCACCCAGCATTAACAAACAAGGCTCCTCATTAGCAGATGTCATGCATACCCCTGATGATTGTTTTGGAGATAGGTAATATACCCTGGGAGTCACCTCTGTGTATCCGGTTGACAGGAGCAAGTGAAATCTCATTACATATGTGTCAAAGGGCAGGGTAGCATATGGCTAAGCTGCTCTAGGCCGTAGGGCCAATAGCGTATTACCTACCTATGACACAATGCACACACACATGTACTCAGTGCAATACCTACTGTGTGAGGTGGAATGAGTGTGACAGTGACTGTGTGCAAGGTTTGCAAAGGTGTGATAGCTTAGTGTGAGGTTGTGTCTGTCATGGTAGTTTGTGTCCTAGGTGTGAGGCCAGAGAAAGATGTGTCAGTTATTGGGATGCAGACATGGTAGGATGGCATATGTTGTGACATAGTTCCTTGTGTACGACTGTGGTGCCCCATTGTAGGCTGAAGCAATACATGTATGCTCAGTAAGTGGTACTGCTGGTGAATCCAGCTCACATATGAACTGTTGTACTACCTGACGCTGTAGGCCTAAACAGCACAGTATGGTGTATGTTCACATTCCCTGGTAACACTGTCTTGTGTGTTTCCTGTAGTCTGCACAGATTACATACCTCAGGCATAGGTATCTGTAAGTAGGGACACACAGTACTATAAGGTACACAGGTAATGATCATCTGTGTCGGCATACATTTGTGTATTGTATGTATATCTGATGTGTGTGTAATGATGCCTGTACCATGCCCGCAATCACTTGTGTGTTACAGGGTATGTGTGTGTACCTAGCAACATGTATACTCTGTTACAGCAGTATGCCAGCTATATTAACAACCGTGCACATATGTTAGGTAGGGTTATGGCATCAAAGACTAGGGTGGTTTACTGGTAATACTGTAAATGTACATTACATTCATTGCATTGGATGACATATTTCTTCATGCATTAGCTTGATATATATCCCCGGGGCGAGGTTGTGCATTGTATCCCAAACACTACCGACTACTGGTGTATACTGGTTTGTTATATGGAGTGTGGCAGGCACTGTCAGCCAGTTGTGGGCTGAGCACTGATATGTGGTATTGAACATGTGTATCATCTGATAGACAGATAGATGCTATATATGGCAGTTAAATGATATCTGTACTTCATAATGTTAAGTGTGCCACATGACTTGCTCACACATATCGTTTAATTGTCTTCCAGGGTTATGGCTCATCAACGCAATCCTTTGTATACAGTTGCAGAGGAGCAGGAAATACAGAACAGCCTGGTGCAGCACTATAACCTGCTTTTTTCTAGGGCCAGCCAGCACCAGCATGAGCGTACTGCACTGTGGCAAGATCTTGTTCGCCGGGTAAATGACATAGGCATGCATAACTGGACATATGAGCAAGTACACCATCACTGCAGTGATTTAATTAGACATGTCTGGCGGCGTGCATCTGATATCCAAACGCAACAGCTTGCCACAGGTGGTGGGGCGGCCATACATCCCCCCCTCACCAGAGTGGAGGAGCTGCTCCTAAGCATGGTGGCTCCTGGCCTACAGCAGCAACAGCATCACACATGTGTCATCATGGAGGCCAGAGCCACCCAGCAGGATGACATGGAGCATGCAGGTAATATGCCCTAGCTGTAGACTACCGTTACCTGTATTGTTAGAATATGCATATGTGAGATGTGTACTGTGTTTTTAGCAGTTGTGCTGCCTATCATGTGCAATACTGATATTTGGAATAGTATCTGTACACCTGTGACTGTTGACTGTTGTTCCACTGTAGTTTAGCACACTCACAGTAGCAATGCCACAGTTGTGGCCACTGACAAACTGTGTCATATTCTTGTAGGTCCCTCTGGTGTAACAGCAGGGCAGACGATACATGCTGGTGAGTGTGTTAACATTTTAATGTTGGTAATGAAATGTGCATGTCATAGGTGAGGTGTAGGCCATGTACACGTAACACACCTATGCATAATGCATGCTGTGCATGTTTGCTGTGAGACATCAATCATCTCAGTAAAGTCAGTAGCTGCCTCAATCACATGCAATGCACAGTGCAGCAGACACAATTGTGGCAACACTGTACTGCACATTGGATATGCATAGTTGCTACAGCTGTACACAACAGAACACATTTATCATATGCAGTACACGAAAACATGCTACATTTGGTATTACCACACACCCGCTGTAAGGTCACACTTCAGTATCCGACATGTCATGCACACACACATGATGTACCTCAGGGGTAGAGGCCTATCATGGGGCTGTGCAACACTCTGCAACACATAACACAGTCATGTTAGGCAATGCTCCCTATTGGGCACCTCACACACCCATGTACAAGGTGGCTGTGTAATTGTGAACGTAGCCACGGCACTGCAGTTCAGGTACAGCATGCTAGGAGATGGTCTTGCACACATTAGTAGCTGTGACTGACCACAAGATGCATGTTGATGATGGCACAGGGTACTACACCCCATCCAGTTACAGTGACCACAGTACTACTCATAGCAGTCATTGCTTTGCACCTCAATGTTGTGTGTGTGCAAACATATGCACCTATACACAATATGCATAGCATGTTGTGTGCGTGCTTACATATGCCAGTATACACAATATGCAGAGCAGTCGCCATCCAAACAAAGTGTCACATATATGTCCTGGAATGCTAGTGGGTGTATAGGTCACTTGACACACATTGGGTATGTGTGGTGTTTAATGTTGCAGTCGTGTAGCATGCCATGCCATGTCTGGCACCGACATATCTGCAGTATGTCCCACACTCACCATAACCACTTTACACTGGCCATGTCGAGCATTGGGATTCCTTCATGTCAACATGCACCACTCATCCTGTGTGTGTACATAGCATGCATGTGCTACACCCGTGCCCACTATTATCTGCTATGGATATAGACACTGTACTCAGACATGGATATCTATGTGTCACACAGATAACACATGCAGCCATGGCATGTATACTTGTGAGTGATGGTGCACAGGGCATTGCAGAGCTGATAATACCTGCACAGCAATGTTGTGTCCATGTACACATTGTGTTCCAGGGTGTAGCCAATCACTGAACAACTACACAGTTGCATCAAAGCCATGTATACTGCCATTAAATAGGGGCATCTACACTTGCACTGCATGGTCTTGTGCAACACATATTCTGCATTCTGACATGTGTGTGGTGACTGTTTACCTTGTGATACTGACACCCACCTTCACCCACTATAGAGTATGTGTTGGATTGCTGGTGTGTGTATGTGCTATAGTGAGGAGTGTATTAGTGTTCATGTGTTCATGTGTGCATGTGTTCATGTGTGCATGTGTGCATGTGTGCATGTGTTCATGTGCAGACCGCAAAGTGTGTTTCCTGTCTTCCTCTCACAGGTGCTGAGTTAGGGGTGGCCGAAAGCAGCATGGAACCTGAAGCCACTGCCACAACCGTAGGACCGTGCGGGACGGTTGCGACGTCGACACGGACACATGCCAGCGACAGCAACAGCTGGCAGTGGTTGCGGATGGCCCACAGTTCACAGCTGCTCCTGTAGTGGCAGTACCAGCCCCAGCAATGCTGGGGCTGGCCTGTCCATTGACCATCCCAGTAGACCACGTGCACATGGCTCTGGCCAGTCCCAGCAGGGACATGGGTCCAGTCATCATACCTCTGCCTCTGATGACAGTACCCAGTCAGGGTTGGTACCCGATACTGTCCGTAGCACCCCTGCCTGGCACAGGTACTGTGACCATGGCCGGAGACAGTGATCTGTACAGCCTAGCAGGTACAGTCTGTGGCTGTCCCACAAACTACCGTATATGGCAGCCACATGGTGGAGTTGTGTGCATGAAGACACACACACATTAACCAAACAACTAGGGCTCACACATACACACACACATTACATCAATGTTGGCCCATGCTGTACTGTTGTCCCTCGCGCTCACACACACACACACACACACACACACACACACACACACAGACATGTCGATTGGATGGGTCAATGTCAGGCTCTGGCAAACAACAAAATGCCCTGTGCATATGATGATACCTGTGTCACCTCCTGTCATCTGTAACACTGACGGAGGAACAGGCTAACATGGTGCTGATGCACAGGGTGACACTATAGCAGTGTAGCAGTATTAGCAAGTTCTCAACAGGAAAGTGTAATGACATCCTTGTAGGTATATCTGAGCAGACATTATGCATCAAAGCTCTGATTGTCAATGTAGCATTGTTTACACCACTGTTAGGTTTGAGTATGTATTGTCCACCCATGTGCCACTTGGCTGAAGTGTAATGTATTGCCAGCATGTGTTAGTGAGTGGACAGTACATGTGTGATGTGTGCAGTACACATTAGCAAGTGTACATCGGTGAACATGGTGGGTGCACACTGTCTGCATGTACGTGCATAGTGGACACATGAGACATGTGGCATACCCTGTTGTACACATTGTTAACATCTCATAGTATCTTTAAATGGCCAGTATGCATTCTACTACAGTTATGTACTAACATGGATAGATGTGTGTATGACATGGGTTGACACTATGCTGAGGGTAACACCGTTAATATCTTTCAATGATTTGTGGTCTGGTAGTATACACAACCTCAACAGCATGACTATAAGCAATCATTGGATGATGTCCTGACAAATGACACACAGTCGTAGGGAACTCAGTAACAGTTGGATCCTTCCGGTGCTACACTGTAACACTAACCAGTGGTAATGACCGCCACCCATTCCTGTGACCACACCTGTTTGGCATATAGCCCCCTTAGGTACATGCAAACACACTAGGGGTGTGTCCTTCCAAATCTGGAAATGCATGTATTGGCCTACAATGCATTCCCTGGGTGGGATGCATATCCTACACAAGGGTATCATACAGACAGATACCTGTTGTCTGATACATGCCGTATAGCAGTAAGCCGACTATGGCATAGTCATCCACATATACTATACATACTATCCCATCAGTACCATATAGGTGGTAGCCTTCAACATGTATGTTGGGTACCAATGTGTACATACAGCCTCATGTTATGTCATGTGTCCCTTGGTATCCACATATCCATAGGTATTGTGGAGTCCCAAGGTGTATCACATAAGACATTAGAGGCCTGAATGCATATCCACAAGGCAGTTGTACACCTATAAAGACTGTCCATTATTGGCAGTCGTTGTTGTGTATGAACATGTCTGACATACACCCCAGGCATATACCCTCACTCACACTACTCTTCAGTAACTGTCATGGGTGTGTGTGGCACAGATGACCTTGCCCACAGATCACGACAGTGGACGGCCTTGTCACATACATACATATGTGATCTACGATCTGAGAAGCAGTGGCACAACCTGTCAATGGAAACAAATGTATTCATGTAGTATGCAGGCTTCACACCTATGTACTGATTGAGGGGACATGTACACATATATATTTGCCACGCAGATACCTGATGTGTGCAATGGACTTACTGTTGCAATCATAATATGTCATACCATAGTAAAAGCAAAACCCACACCGCATTGACACACACACACACACACACACACACACACACACACACACACACACACACACACACACACACACACAGTCAGCATTTGCAGGATTCAAACCCCTATTTAATTATGTTATGATACTAGAGAGAGATGCACCTCTTTTAGTGTGTTTTCCCAGTATCCAGAAAGGGAACTCCTTTCAAAGACAATTGCACACATACACACACCCCCCACATACACACACAGACTCACTGTTTGCAGGATTCAAACCCCTACCTAACTACGTTATGATACTAGAGAGAGATGTATTAACACGGCACGCTATTTGCTTTATTGGGTGGTTTCCCTTCTCCGTCTGTATTTGTAGGATGGTGACACCATCAGTCTTTCCAAAGAGGAATGTACCTCTTTTAGTGTGTTTTCCCAGTCTCCAAAAAGGGCACTCCTTTCAAAGACAATTGCACATATACACACACCCCCCACAGTCAGCCTTTGCAGGATTCAAACCCCTATCTAACTATGTTATGATACTAGAGAGAGATGCATTAACATGGCACATTATTTGCTTTATTGGGTGGTTTTTCTTCTCCGTCTGTATTTGTAGGATGGTGACATCATCAGTCTTTCCAAAGAGGAATGTACCTCTTTAAGTGTGATTTCCCAGTCTCCAAAAAGGGCACTCTTTTCAAAGACAATTGCACCCATACACACACACCCCACACACAGTGTTTGCAGGATTCAAACTCCTACCTAACTATGTTATGATACTAGAGAGAAAAGCATTAATATGGCGCGCTATTTGCTTTTCTGGCTGGCTTCTCTTCTCCTGCTGTATTTATAGGACGGTAACATCATCAGACTGGACATGGTAATGTGTGTACACTTTGTTTTATGCCATTCCAGGAATGGTCCATGTGGGTCGTCGGGTGTCAACATCTTGAACAGGAACTCATAATCCTTACCTTGTGTGATCTATCTGTGGACACACTGACATTCCTTCATATGTCAACACATATTTATGCACAGCTTGTTGGTTATGTGGGTACTACATGTGTCTGGGATGTTGATAAAGGGCTTTTCAAAGTCTATGTGAGACATGTGTAGCTGTGTTCAGTGATATATGTCCTGGGTGGCTGCCTTGCAAACAGTCTAGCATGTTTGGGAACCATGATCCGCACATGAACATATCACAGTTAGTAGGGTTGTGTGTATGTCAGCTTCCAATACCTCTGTTTATGACTTCAACCATGATGAACTCCATGGCCTTGCAGATCAGACTTCGTAGGCATACTGGACTGTACTTCCCATGGTGTGTTGTGCACCAACACTTGTGTGGAGTGCCATATGTTGCTGTAACACATTCAACGGTTCCACATCCTGTGTAGGGGGTGAGGCTCAGCTGACTGTTCAGGTGCAGGATCTGTTTGTTCTGCAGTTTATGCATGACACACACTGGGAATCAGTGTATTCCACTTGCTGCCATGCTTTTGGCATTGGGGGTAGCTGTTCATCCATTCTACATGTGATATCTCCTGGTATGATGATATGGACTATCGTCAGTGAGAGGTGGGTATGTATATATGGGCCTGTCTGTCAAGATGTCGGGATTGTCAGTCAGGTACAGTTGGCCCTGACTCAGGACATATATGGGTGTACATTGCTATATATGACATAGCTGTCGGAGGTGTCATGATTCAGTCTGGACTCCTTCTCAGCTACTCTTTACAGAACACCAACGAACCTGAGCACTAATCCCTGTTATACTCTTTTACACACTTAACACCCTACTGATCCTTTGTGATCTAGCTACAGTGTATGTCATCATAATATCCGGCATGTCCAGGGGTCGGTTTCGTGTGTACTCTCCAGTCCAGCTGGTGAATATTGTGATGTTGACACAATGTCACATCTGCCTCATGTACACAGACAACCCTCTCCTCCTCCTAACAAACTCAGTTATATGTGTGAGCTGCACCTATAGAGACATACAGGGTGCTGAACTCTCCCGACCCATGACTGGCACAGTCTATCAGGTGGTGAAGGTAATCACACACACCACATATCAGTCTCACATATCCTCTGGCGACAGCACTCAAACCACATTATCACACATAGACATACTCGGATGCTGTAAATGAACTCTGCCTAAGCAGCAGAGACCTCCACAACAGGCACACACACAACTGCTACCCCACTACAATACCCACATATCACATAGTTCACAATGTCAGTATGCCACACAGTCACTGCCCTTTGGGCTAAACAACACACCTAATACACTTGTAATAGGCGACACTTATTGTCAGACACACTGATGTACCACTCACCAGCCCAAACATGGGAATAGTCACTTTGGGCTGTCTGTCGGGTGCCAGGATCTGCCACATAACACATGCAGTCAGGTCACTCCAAAGCAAGTACAGGACTGGCACCATCATTGTCCATGCTGGTGCATAAAACCTCAGACGTTACTCCCTGGACCACATGACATGGTACATGGAGGAACACTCTGATCATGTAGCCCAGGCCAGTATGACCTTGACCTTGTCTAGCATCTTACACCCACCAAGTATGACGTCACAGTATACAGATAAACATATCACGTTTAACAGTTGGCTAACAAATTGGTGTCATTCATAGGGGATACAGTGTCTGTCAGCCTGTGGTGACATGCTCGACATGCCACGTAGCTTCACTATGGACAGCTTGCACCTGTCACCCTTGGACCTTTGAATGCTGGCTAAGGCTCTTGCTACCACCATAGTGCATTTGTTGAGCAGGGCTAAAAAGACAAACCCACCTCCATAGACATTACAGGTTAAATGACACTAAGGGTAATGCTGCTCAACACCAGATGTGTTACCCTCATATTGCGGCCACTCAGGACTCTCCTCAGTATGGAGGATAGCGATATCTGTGCACTAACTGATGCCCAGTTCAGGCTCACATATGCACACCAGCACTACCAGGTTATGTTTCATGCCATGCTTTCTGACCACAGGACTTGGAACGGACAACACAACTAGGGGGAGTTTCCATATGCATCACATATACACACACCTCTGGGTTAGTAGCACTGCACAAAGCATCATAGACCATACATATACAACTACCATTGTGCAAAACTGCCTTTCAGTTTGTTGCCTGCTACAGACCATCCTCCCATACTTAGGAACCACACTCGGCATTCCTGGGAACAGTGGAGATTATGAAAGTCTCCACAAACACCATTATATTGGGTGACTTCAAATACACAATATTGACTGGGGATACTACTCAAGCCCCAACACCCTCACCCTACAGTCGCTACAATTTGTAAATTCATATGCTATGGCACAACCAGTCATCACAGCCACAAGGGGGAATACATATTGGACCTGATCATCACCAACATGGGGACTCTATGTTCCACACCAGCGATATACCCCTCATTGGTAAGGTCAGAACATACATATATCTCACTGGACATACATATACCCTCCACACACCCATCCTAGGTAATCTTGGTGAACTCATGAGCCAACGTCTCACTTCACCAAAGCAAGGTGGTATCCTTCAGAGACCCTGAGACAGTGGCAAATACGGCTCCAACTGCTGAATCCTTTACATACACATTCTATGGACACCTAGAGGACTGCATGGATTGTGCTATCCCAAATAACAACAGGACTCACTCCTCCAATGGCAGGGGACCTGTCTGGTAGACCCCAGCCATTAATAAGCTGTACAACATCAGGAGGAAGCTACTACATGATAGAGCACAATCCCAGACGGGGAAAGTATCTGTGATCTGTACTAGCAGACAGCTACAATCACTCATGAACTTATCTAAGTGCTGCTTCTCACGGACAATTGCACCAGACACATAGGACTATCACAAGGCCTTCTTCAGTTATGTCAGGAACCTCACTGATATGCTGTGAGTTACTGCATACTGACTAAACTTATCCTGAACCCACTGGCATTGCCAACATCCTGGCAAACAGGTTCAGTGCAGATGTCTCCCCCCATCCCCCCTAGGGAGCAACTATCCATCCCAACAGAGTATAACCTCCCTGACATCACACAGTAACAGGTGAGTGCTGCCCTCCCCAAAGCATACATCACAGCATCAATGGGACCAGATGGTGTCCCGGCATGCATCTTACACGAGCTTCATGACAGAAATAACCCTTGCATTACATCACTGTGCAATATCGGAGTTACTACAGGATATGTACCCACGGAATGGCGTACAGTGACAGTGGTCCCACCCCACAGAGTTGGTGCCACAATGGACCACAGACAATATTGCCCTATAAGCCTAACTAGCCTGTTCTGCAAAGCTATGGAGCGTATTGTCATGGGTCTCTTACACATAGACATCGGGAACCTACAGACACTGTGTCCTACACATTTCAGCGTTGTTGTGGGCAGGTCTTGCCTCTTGAACATGTTTGTATTCTTTAGACCATTAACAGGTCCATCGACATAGGGACAGTTGTCCACACTGCCTACCTGAACCTTGCAAACCCCTTCCACACAATGACCCACTGGGCCATTATGCATAGGCTCACCAGCGTCAATATGGACACATATCTCACATGATGGATTGCTACCTGGATTAGGGATAGCACCCACATGGTCAGAATTGCAGGTGCCATGTCTGACTATACACCAGTTACAAGTGGCATCCTGGGACCTCTCTTGTTCAGTATATATTTGTCTGACGTACAGGCTACCACAGGGGGAATATGGCTGACCTTGTTCGCACTTGACTGCAAACTGAGTGCCATAATCAACTCTCCAGCTGCCACATGCATACTCAAACAGGGTCTCACAGAGATGGATGACTGGTGCCTGAGCCATGGCCTACAGCTAAATGCCATTAGTTGCATAGTCATCCCCTTTGGGAATAGCAACATGCCCACACATTACCACATAGGTAGTACTCCATTACATATGGTAGGAGTTGTTAGGTGATTGGGGACATGACTTGTTTGTACTGTCGCCTTTGACATTCACGTTGCCAAAGTGGTTGGACAGACCTTCTATATAAGCCACCTTATCCCATCTGGTTTCACATCTAGATCAAGTGAGGTCATTGTGCCCCTATACTCATCACAACCATGCTTGGTTACAATGCCACATTTGGGGTGTAGCTTACCCAACACCTGCAGCAACTGTACTGGCCACAGAAGTTCCTCACCAAGCAGATGTAGGGACTCACACGGATGACCTGCACAGTTCAGATGCAGTAACTCCAGCTATACTCAGTCGCTTACCACCTACTCGGATATGATGTGTGCCTGTTGTTTACAGAAATACCCAACCCAGAATTACTGGACATGCTCCACCTCAGGATATCCGACTCCCTTGGAGCTACAGACTCCAGGGACATATACCTCAGCACAGATGTTAATAGGACATGCTGGAGGGACAGATTCTTATCCCAGGGCCTCCACTCACTCCGGATTGTGATCACAGTTTCACATAGGCAGAGCCACCCACTGACCACCTACAGGGAACATCTTGATGGCTGTATGGGTGATCGTATGGTTACCCCTGGGATATCTTCTGTTTCCCTGCTAGACAGAGGCACACTAGCCTAGACGTACATGGGCTATCTTGTGTGACCTACTATTCACTGGCACAGTGTAGTAATCTGACAGGGTTGCAAAAGCCAAACACACTCTGGCTAGGCTTGTACATGCCCTAGGGCAGATAGCCTAGTATCGACCTCTGAACCTATGCTTATGTTCGAGATGCACAATATTTATTGCTGATACTGTTTGCAGGTCTTTATCCTCTTTGCTTTCCCAGTTTCTATGAACAACTTAGGTATCTGCAGAACATATTTGATTATGACAGGGTTCCACTATATTATATATGTGTCTGCTGTCATGTAACTGTGTGCACAGGGCAGATTGCTGGATAGTGAGAGGTTCCTGGTTAACACATGCAACTGCCAGATATGTGTGGCCCACTGCTGTACTCAGACATGGCCTAAATGTGTGAGCATGCCCAGTTCAGGCTTTCCATGTTTTGTTGCCTGACATTTGTCTCATTTATTCAAGTGTGTGAGCATGCCCAGTGTGACTTTTCAGTATGTTGTGATCTGAGGTCCACTACATTTGTGGATGTGTGTGAACATGAGCAATATTAACATTTATACTGTGTGTGTGTGTTGGAAGTCAAGTTCTGTTCTTACTGCAGGACTCACCTTTGTGTCATAACTCAACAGGGATTATGCTGTGCCTGCAGGGTTTCCATGAGATACTTTGTATTGACTTATCAACATTCCTTCATACTGGCTGACCACTGCAATCCTGTCATGGTTTAGTGGTTCGGTACTTTAACTATAGTGCGCAGTATCCTGGTTTCGAAGCCCATCACTGCTTTATATTTTCATACTGAGCAGACCAGACTGCTTAAGGGCCAGTTAAGCAAATATGAGCATGTTGGCTTTTGTTCAGCTATGCCCTACTTAGACCAGGCTTGTCCAACATTGCTGAATATTCACCAACTTTGCTGGACGTTGCCCAATATTACTCAACATTGACCACAGTTGCACTAGTTGGTGAGTGCGATTCTGTTTGCATATACTACATGGTGATAAATGCTGTTTAGCACTGCTTTAAATTGCTTAACACATGTCAATCATGCCTCAGGTGGTGCTGCAGGGCTGCATATGTCGGATGCACATACTACACTCCCTGTACATGATTGAAAGCAGGTAGTGTCAACTTAGGCATCTCTTTTACTATATGTGCGAGTCAGAGAGAGGTATCATTTCCAGAGTTCCTACTGAGCCAGTGTATGTGCTATGCGTTGCCTCTTTGCCAAGGCCAAAGCATATTAGGCACGCCTCCTTCTGCCTACTGGAGCAGGCTCAGGTTGTTCCTCTTCCGAATCACGCTCTGCCTGTGATGACCTTGGCAATGGTGGGGGGCTGTTTGGCCCAGGCCTATGCTGGTCCTGCTGCAGCTGTTTTCGCAGGATCATATTATGTAGCATAGCACATACCATGACAATTTGGGGTACATGTAGTTGGTGAGTACTGCAAGGCTCCACCAGATGTGTCCAGGCACTGGAACCGTGACTTGAGCAGCCCAAACACACGCTTGATTACATTTTGTGTTTGTGCGTGTGCCTCATTATGGCATTCCTGTTCAGGTGTGTGTGCATTTCTGATGGGTGTCATCAGCCACGGCTCCAGTGCATAGCCAGCATCCCCCACTAGGTGACCATGTGGGATGTCCCCACTGGCAAATGTCTGGTACAGCTGCGTCAGATGCCAGATATGGGAATCATGGTAGCTTCCAGGGCAGCCAGCACACACATTCAGTATTATGCCCTGGGCATCACACACGACCTGGCAGTTGATGGAGGGGAAGCCCTTGCGGTTGAAGTAGACCCTACCCCACTCGCCGGCTGGTGCTTTGATGCGTATGTGCGTGCAGTCTATTGCACCCACTACTTCAGGGTATTCCGCTATTTGCTGGAAGAGATGCATATTGCTGGCCAATACCTCACGGGAATTGGGGAAATATACATGATCACCGACATGTGCTGACATGGCATCCAGGAACTGGTGCAGTACCCTGGATGCTGATGCCTGTGATATCCCCATCATATCACCAGTTGGTCTCTGGAAGGTACCTGTTGCTAATATTCTTAGGCCAACACATACCTTGGTTTCCACTGGGATGGGTTCCCCTCTGTTGGTTCTGTGTGTGAGGCGTGGCCTGCACAGCTCAACAATTTGTGGCAGGAGGTCTCTGTCCACTCTATAGCGCTCTACTATCTCCAGCTCATGAAGCCCCTGGTAGGTTACCCTGGGCCTGTACACTCTTCTCCGTCTCCTCACTGTGGGTTGTCCAGCAGCATTTCCATTGTCACCACCCTCAGCATGTTGCACATGTCGCCTTATAACAGCAATGGCAGCCCCTAACATTTTTTTGTCTCAGTAAAGCTTTTTTAGTTTTCACTTCTATTAGCTTACTGCAGTGTCTCTTGTGAGAAACATAATGGACTGTTGTTTGCAGAGTTTTAAGTGCTAGGCTGGGCTGGGCTAGTGTACTACCTGTGTAATTGCCTGATTCTGACTGTTTTCACCTGCTAGCTCTGCTAGTACTCCCTGGTAGCTTCCTACTATTTGTTGTGCTTCCTATTTCCTTTCAGTTTCCTCGGGGGGGAGGGGGGCAGCGCCACACACACAAGCGCAAACACGCTCACAGCAGCTCACACGTGCACACACATGCTTACACGGACTACAATTTGCTTATTCAGGTTAAAACACGCGCACACCAGCGCAAATGTGCTTACAACACTTTAAACTGCCTTATACATGCTTACTCCAGCTTAAACGCGCGCACTCACGCTTACACGCGCGCACACTGTTTTACTCGGGTTTACATGCGTGCACACTCGCTCATACCCGCTCAGCAAGAAACTTTGGTGTTATTCATGGCATACACCTTCCCTTTCTTGCCTTTACCTAGCCTACCTGTTGACACACCTCTTTCAATGATGTGTAAATGACAGCTGAAATGAAGACAAAATGCTGAGTAAAACACTTTATAAAACTTGATAAATGCAAAGCTTTCGGGAAGAACCCTTTCTCAATACTAAAAACAAACATACAACAAAGCTCATGCTTATATACAAGCCAAACAATCACATGATCGCAGCCAAGATCAGGTGACAAATTTTTAAAAATTTAAAGAAACATACTACAAAAATACAAAAATATAATATGAAAGTACAAATTGCAGAAATATACATATAAATGTACAATATAAATGTTATTTAACATTGCGCTGTAATCTAACAAGAATAGGTTTAATACTAACTGTATTATTAATGCCAGGAGGACAATCAGCCTCCATGCGTACAATCCACTGGTACTCCTTGGTCTCAAGACAATTATTAATATCTCCACCACGTTTCAAAGGAACTACTAAATCTATAACTCTAAACCTAAATTCATGCATATTACCATGGGACTCTATGTGTTTAAATAAAGCATTATTGGCACAGTGTCTCCTAATTTCTGACTTGTGTTCAATAATCCTGTCTTTAAGTCTGCGAGTAGTTTTACCAATGTAGAAAGATGAACAGGCAACACACGCCATATACACCACATTAGTTGAAACACATGTAGCCCTAAGATTAAATTTATATGTACACTTCATTTTTGGATGAACGAACGTATCAGAACCCATAGCATTAACCAAGTCAGAACAACAAGAACAATTATGACATCTATAAGTGCCAAAGTGGAAATTAGTGCATATAGGCCTAGCAGGGCACCTAGGAGTGATACTATGGAAATCCTTATAGCATAGCATGCTTTTAAGGTTCCTCAAGTTCTTATAACTAAAAATGGTCTATTGCCTAACATTTTAGAGATATCTGGAGATGCCATCAACACGGGCCAATATTTATGTATTATTCGCTTGACAAAGAAGTTTTGTTACCAAAACTGGTAACATATCTGACTTTATTACAACCAGTAACATCTTGTGTTATAGAAATCTGAGTCTCCTTTCCAAAAGTCGTACATCTCTAAAGTAAGGTGGAAATAAAGAATGTCTATTGGAAATAACATAATCTTTAAGTTCCATCAAGATGTTAACACCATAACCACTATTAGAAAAATCTTGACACATTTCAGACAATTGTACATTAAATATAGCATCATCTGTGTTAAGCCTGCTGGCCCTGATGAACTGGGATCTAACCACACCCCTGAATACATGCGGGGCATGCATGCTGCTAGCATGCAGATACCTCCCAATACATGTTTCCTTCTTATGGATAGTAGTATTAAGTAATCCATTATTCAGAAAAATTTTGACATCCAAGAATGAAGCTTCATTGTTAGTTATACATGATTTAAACTTCAAAAAAGAGGTAGTAGAGTTTAAACGTAATATATACTGCTCTAAACTAACAATAGAGCCTTTCCAAATCAAAAAACAATCATCAACAAAACGTTGATAAAATATAATGTGCGTGTCAAAAAAGTTAGTCCCATCATGTAGGTTCTGCAACTCCCACTGGTACAACACTAAGTTGGCATACGTGTTGGCTACCGGAGTGCCCATTGCAACCCCATTAATCTGCAGATATGGTTGCTGATTAAATATAAATACATTATTATTCAACACCAAGTCTAAAAGAAGACATATATTCTGTATTAAATCCGTAGTTAGGGATTTATCAGCTGTTAAAAGCTCCCTGATGGAGTCTATACCATAATTATTAGGGATAACAGTGAACAGAAACAATGTCCAGTGTAACAAATAAATAATCATCCATGTTACACATACCAGTAGAGAAATACCATGTAGACAATTTAGTCAAAAAATCACCGGTGTCCTTAAGAACAAAATTACATTTTTCCAAGAATGGAAACAATTGTTTCTGGAGATACACTGATATAGGTTCAGTGACCCATCCATTGCGGAGACAATGGGTCTCATTGGGGGGTCTAGTACGCATTTATGCACTTTAGGGAGCCCATATAGTTGTGGTATAACAGGGCAAGGTACAGAAAAAAAGTGAAATAATTCTAAATCAATACTATTACTAAGCTGTAAATCATAAATACACAAACTAACCCCAGTAATATGCTTCTTAACATCAATTAAACTAATCTTTCTGAAAGCCAAGGGGTCCAAAAGTAATTTCTCTACTGAAGAATTATAGCAAATCCTATCCATAACGACAATAATGCCACCCTTGTCTGCCTGCTTGATAATAATATCTTCATTATGTTTCAAACATTCCAAAGCCAAATGCTCTTCATAACTCAAATTATAATTCAATTCTAAAGCACAGGTATTAAAATGTGCCCTAAAATCAGCTATACAAACATCATGAAAGGCAACAGTAATGGGTACATTTAAAGGAATAAAAGTGCTTCGCTTTTTACAAGAATGGCTAGAATCAGCGTTATTATTAAATAACAGTTTCAAATTAAGAGTTCTCACAAACATTTTAAGGTCAGTGATAACATTGACCAAATCCAACTTTCCAACTGGTATAAAATTCAGACCCTTAGACAAAAGGGATATATGGAAGTCAGTTAAAGTAAAGGAAGAGAGATTTAAAACTCCTCTTACTGTTTGCGAGCGTTCTTGCCCTGTCTCATGGGGCTGTCGCTCTTCCGTTTCGTCGACCCTATCTGATACCTCGTAAGGAAATTTCCCTTCTCTTTGAATGTTCCTGTTCATGTTCTGGTTTGTCCAACTGAAAACGCTTCTCGGAGAAGTTTAAAGTTGATTGATGAACCTTCTTCGATGTTGTTTGGACATCCATAGACGAGGCCGTAGGGTTAGATAGAGTCTCTTTCTCAGACGCCAATATGATGTCATCAGTAGTAGGAGTGGTTACACTCCCAGACGAAGTTAAAGTAACACTGTCCTTTTGCAAGGTACTAGCACTAGAAGTCAAGCTCAAAGCAGGCACTTGAAAGTTATCTAGTGCCCTAATAGAAGTGCCGACATGGGTTTTTTGAATGGATGTGCTTACAGTTTCAAATCTTGAATCATTTCTCGGCCATGAAAAGATGTGGCTCAAATGAAAATCGTTAATGTCCCTAGCTAACTTGCACTTCTTAACAGTCTCTAATTTGTCATCCAGTTCACGAAACTTATTAAACAGAGACTGATAGACTGAAAGCATGTCAGAAAAACAGGGCATAGTTTTAAGTTCATCATCCAGTTTGGTAATTTCATTTTTTAATTCTTGTTCAACAGAGCAAAAATGTTCATTCATTAATGCCATGTAGTCTAGGCTAAGTTTCAGATTTCCACTTTGGCACTTATAGATGTCATAATTGTTCTTGTTGTTCTGACTTGGTTAATGCTATGGGTTCTGATACGTTCGTTCATCCAAAAACGAAGTGTACATATAAATTTAATCTTAGGGCTACATGTGTTTCAACTAATGTGGTGTATATGGCAACGTGTGTTGCCTGTTCATCTTTCTACATTGGTAAAACTACTCGCAGACTTAAAGACAGGATTATTGAACACAAGTCAGAAATTAGGAGACACTGTGCCAATAATGCTTTATTTAAACACATAGAGTCCCATGGTAATATGCATGAATTTAGGTTTAGAGTTATAGATTTAGTAGTTCCTTTGAAACATGGTGGAGATATTAATAATTGTCTTGAGACCAAGGAGTACCAGTGGATTATGCATGGAGGCTGATTGTCCTCCTGGCATTAATAATACAGTTAGTATTAAACCTATTCTTGTTAGATTACAGCGCAATGTTAAATAACATTTATATTGTACATTTATATGTATATTTCTGCAATTTGTACTTCCATATTATATTTTTGTATTTTTGTAGTATGTTTCTTTAAATTTTTTAAAATTTGTCACCTGATCTTGGCTGCGATCATGTGATTGTTTGGCTTGTATATAAGCATGAGCTTTGTTGTATGTTTGTTTTTAGTATTGAGAAAGGGTTCTTCCCGAAAGCTTTGCGTTTATCAAGTTTTATAAAGTGTTTTACTCAGCATTTTGTCTTCATTTTTGGATTACTTTCAGCTCATCATTTTTAAATGACAGCTGACACATGCCACTCTGCTCCAATGAGCTTCCCTTCTTTCATACATACCCCACTCATGATGTCACCTATCTTCTACTCTGTTACTCCCCTTATCCTACTCCTACACTCCACTGACTGTGCTCATTTGCTATGTAAACCTATGATTCACTATCCTAACCCTCCTTTGCATAGGATTGCCTACTAATGCTTGGTTACATCTCTTAGACTGTGCTTCCCCCCTTAGCAACCTCTACTCGGTGGCCATGTTGTCTTCAGCCTGCCATTCCCTTGCATTGTAAATTAACAATTTAAATAAAATCCACATTTGTGAGTTTTAATTTTTATTTTTCTGGTTTTTAGAGTGCAGCCCATTTGCACTGCGCTGCGCTACTCTTAAACATCGGAAATCGGAGAAAAAAAATAATTTTTTTTTTCATATTGCATCAGGAAACATTGCCATTGGCTGTATATTTGGCCATTGGCATGCTTCCTGCACTGGATGCAACCTTTATTTGGAGCTGTCACGGCTCCGTTTTGCTATTTGCAGAATGGTACTCAGTTGTCAACTGAGTACATTTCTGCAGATAACACCGCTCTTACTCGGACAGGTTCGGGTTTCCTGAATCGCAAATCTACCTCATTTGCATGCCTTTCGCCTGCAATTGAGGTAACTTGCATAACCCGGCCCTGTCCGTGTAAGAGCCGTTTTAGGAGCTCTCTTGCATGCCCCTGCAGGCTGTTCTTGGATCGCTCGTCAGACATGATGGCTGCATGGAGTCTTACTCTACTCTTAGACTCCGTGCAAGCCATTGTGAATCCGGCCCATAGATAACACACATAGACATATACATAGAAACATACACACACAGCTATATACATGGAAAAGTATACACACCAACACATATACACAAGTAGGCAAACATGCCCAGCAATTACTGCCATTTTCTTGACTGAATACACCTCACCTGTCATTGTGATGAAATTAATGAAAAAAAATTATACAGTTCAATGAATTGCAATCCACACCCTGCACTGTTCCTGATTTGCCTCATTTATTTTCTGGTTACTCACTGAGTACTATAGTGTCATTATTGCTCAGATAATGTGTGTTGAGCAAAAAAAGCTGAGAGATATGCTTTCCTCCACTCTTGGATTCACTCACTTGCTTGCTCACTCACTCACTGTCTCTCTCTCTCTCTCTCTCTCTTTTACATACACATACCCCCCAATATGCACACTTACACTCTCTCTCTCCTCAACTGCATTTTTCCTTTATTTTACAATCTCATTAAATACTTTTTGCTAATGGAGTTTTTTTTTTATCATTATATGCTTGCTAAAGAGCAAAGGGATGTTTAGACAGGGTAAAAATGGCAGCCATTTGCTTTTTTTTTAAATCAGGCTTTACCTATACAATAACACCTTAATGGTTTGTTCTCCAACAGGATGGACGATGTACATTTAGCCTATTACTTCTCTGCTTAACTTCTCTTTACTAACATTATTCTTAAACACAGTATTATTCTCCATTATGGCCTTTTTCTATCTATTATCCTGAAGATGTCAGAAAATATGGTCACATTCTGTTTTTGCAGTAGTATAGCATTAACTCCTTAAAAAGATTCTACCCTTTCTACTCTTCGGCAGGTCTTGCTTTATAAACCTTCCTTTGCTTTTCTGACAAATTCCCTGTATAAATATTCCACTGAAAGATTTTCCTGGATTCACATCACAAATTTCCTACCTGAACACAAGTGAGTGTAGTTAGTGTACCCAGGTCTCAGATATTCTGTACTCCACACTTTTTAACAAATGCAAGTTGTTCCCAGATTAAAAAAAACACTCCTCAGTCTTTTGCTTTAAATAACTGACTCCTCCAGTTAACAACTGTAGTTTTCTTTAGTCCACTCTTCTCCCTTCTCCTACCCCAAATTCATCTCACAAATAAACCAGCACATAAGCAAGCATACCAATGCATTCTGGATGACTGACTATATCATCCTTCTGGCTTAGTAAATTAAACATATCATGTAATTTCCTTCATATCTAAACATGAGTGTAAGAAAATGTAGACATTAAGCCAGTGGAACAGAATCATTATATCCTGAACACTTATCAAAATAATCTTCCTGCAGAACAGCCAACAAGAAATTTACTTCTCAACAGATATTTGCTTCTACAATGATGAATTAAAGTGTATAGAGCCTCGGGTTTGAATTTGAGTAATATGCTTTCATTATAAAAACAATATCATCCTGGCAATGGTCCCAGCCCTAACCATTTTTTTAATTATTACTATATTCTGTCAAGGTACAATGATCAAAGATTTTAAAATTGTATTTCCAAAACTTTACTTATGCTCTGCTTTCTTCAGAAAGGCCTTGTATTCAGAAAAATAATGCTCTTTTACCAACCTGTTGGCACAGGGGTAAGGCATCCACCCACAATGATGTCAACCCAGTATCAACTAGTAACCTGGGGTAATGGAATTCTGGCTGTGGGTGTAGGCATGACCAAACAATATCCGGCTCACCTATTTTGATGGGCTACGCTATAGCAGAGGCTGGAGTGTAGTGTTTGTCTTTCAATGCATGCCTATGAATAGATGAGAGGACAGATGTCAATCTGTCATGGGCAGGTGCACACATGGACACATGTTTATATCATTGCATACCTTTCTCCTCAAGGGAGTTTAGGGCATACAAAAATCCCTGCAGTCAAGACCAGATGATGTAGGGTCAAGACACTTTAGTCTCATCTCCATCCTCAAAAAGATGGTTAAAATGTTCTGTCAGCTGTGGTGAAATTGGCAACCCCATTCCAGGGGATAAGCTAGGGAATGGAGAGAAGAAGAGGCCCCAGTCCCTACAGATGGCCATCCTGACAAATGGGGCAAAAATTCTCTTCTAGTTTTTTATTATGCATAGCTTTTTATCTCCTTTCATTCTGATTCTGTACAGTTTCAGAGTGATCCTTGAAAATTTCACTATTCTGCGTCATTCCTCATTATAGATCCTTAGATGTATTGCCAATGAGAGTCCCTGTCCTGGATCTTGGCATCATATATGGCTTCTCTTTTATAATGTCTTCCAAATGGCATCTGTTAACATCCTGCTCATTTTGTGCTTGCCCTCAGCTTCATTGTTTGGGCTGGATAATTAATTTGTCCTCTCTTTTTGTCATCACCAAGCTGTGATCGTTTTATACTTCCTGACTTGCTTTCAGTTTTGGGCATTCTTATGCAAATCAAGAAACCACAGTCAAGCCATAAGTATGCATCCTTCAAGACTTTTGGACATAACAGGGCCCATGAGCTTGCAGATTACCTTCCAAGCATATCTGTAGTTCTTTTTTTTCCTTAACCTCAACAAGTCCTCTGAAGCTACAACTACACATGCATATACACACACACGCGCACACATACATACACACACACACACACACACACACACACACACACACACACACACACACACACACACACGCACACACATACACACACATTTAAGTGACTTGTCCAGAAGGAAATGGTGACTCAGGAAATAAAATTCAAGCAATGAAGTGCCTTAGCAGTACATAGCCTTAATCCTCTAATCTACTTTGTCAGACATCATGGCTTACCATGGTATACTAATTATTTTTGTGGTATGGTGACTGGTTGGACCTCCAAACCCTGTACAGCAAGGAATGAGTATCTGGAATGGACACCTCAATAGACCCTCCATAAAACAGACAACACATGTCACAATCCTGCAGAATCACTACATAGCAAGAAAAATGCTCTGTTTTTTTCATCTGTTTAGAGCAATGAGAAAATGTACATAAAAACTCCTGAAAGCATTTGTATTTAGCATTGCCCCATCAAAAGATTTCCCATGGGACAGGATCCATAAGAATTCCAGCACATAAACCAGCATACAAGTATTCAGCAGTGATGAGGCCTTCGCTGAATTGAGGCATAGTGCTCCCAGACCTTGTCTGGGACTTCTTTTCCATTATGCTTAGAAGGAGGATGATACAGCTTTGAGTGAGAAATCAGTAAGCTGAAGTTTATATCAAAATGGTGAAAACTAAACACTGTCCTTTTTAACCATATGGAGTCAAAGTTATCTGCTTGTACTTTCCCAGACTGGTCTTCTCCCTCCCAACAGGAAAAGCCAGTCACTAATGGAATCCTTCAGGGCAAAGTGCTGGACCTGCTCTTTTTTGGCATCTAATTCTGTGAAGTCAAGACTAGTGTCAAAGGCCTCTGGTTGACCACGTTCACAGACAATTGTAAACTAGGTGCAGTCATTGAACCCCCAAAGACATAAATATCCTTCAAAAAGGCCTAACACTTAATAATAACTGGTGCCAGAGTCATGGCCTAAAACGTAATGCCAAGCAGTGAATAACAGTTTTTTTTTTTTTTTTTGTAAGGACAACCAACCCTGCAAATTACCACATAGATAATATGCCACTGAGAATAGACCCAGTGGTCAGAGATATAGGATCGCATGTAGACAGTGGTTTGGACTTTGACCATCATGTTTTCACTGTGATAAAGAAAGTATTTTTATGTTGCACAACTTATAAGCAAAGATATGGCATCTAGGTCCAAGGATGTCATTGTTCCTTTAGACCAATCATAGAATACAATGCCCTCTCCGGTATATGCCTGATCAGTCATATGAAAAAGCAAAAGGCCCACATAGTACCTCAGGTGACTTCAGGTGAAGAGAAAAGGTAGCTCCCTTAGCTTGTGTGATAGTATTACAGTGCAATAACTGTAATAGCTGTAGTAACACAACACCCTTCAAATTGATGTATTCCAGTTTAAACACCCAGAGAGTCCAAGCACAAGCTGTAGTGTGGATCAGTGATAAAATAATAAACACAAAACAGCAAGTCTGATAAATTAAAAGAACAAACATGGTTAAGCACTTTCATCCCATCATTCAGGACATCATCATCATAAAGTGCAACTTGGAATAGTGGATGGGAAATTGTGACATTACCCTGGTCTGTCACCTCTGTCTCTGCTGGAGAGAGGTATCATGTAAATACTTGACCAAACATGCCCAAGTTATATATACCCCTTCCCAAAAAAAAAAATAAAGGGACCAAAACCTGGCTAATATTTCTAGAAAGCATGGCTAGGCTTAAAAAGCCCCCCCTAGAGTCAATAGTATTGTAATCCCCTATGATCCTATGAAGTCTGTAAAAACAACAACAGCCCAAATGGCTGAAGGAAGCTGTCTAACTGAGTAGGTATAAAAATGTTTGCACATAAGAAAATGTGCACAAAATCAATAAAAACTACATCAAAATCAATAAAAACTACAACAAAATCAATAAAAACTACAACAAAATCAGTAAAAACTACATCAGGGTTTCAATCTGACAAAAACAATGCACTGAGCAAAAGCAAGAAGAATTTATAATAATTTTTGTTTGTTAATCGCTCAAGGCTTAAAAGCCCTCAGAAAACTGCAGTGCAAGATTAACGAGTGCCTTCACTAAAAGTGTATAATCCATATTCATAAAAACACATTAGGACAGCTACCTCATGCCTTACTTTCTCTTTTTCAACACACAAAACATAAAAGGCCAGAACACCAAGAAGGTGGCATCACCCCAACAGCTCCCTGTTGTAAATAAAGAACCTGATTCTATGGATCCTAACACTTTGAAAATTGAAACTTAAATCTGAAATGAAACAATAAATTCTGAAACTTGCTATTGCATCTTCAAATCTTTTTTTTTTTTTTTGTGCTGGAGGGTTGTTCTCACTCTGCTACACATAACTGGTTATATAATGACTGCTTAGCATGTAACTTGGTCAACAAACAAAACAGCAACCAAAGCATGTCACGCAACCATTATATGACTAATATAATACATCAAGACTCAGTACATCAAACAAGAAAACAAATGTCCTTCTCAGAGGAACTACCCAAAACCCAACCACATTCAGCTCAAATTTGTCTGAGCTGTGGTAGTGTTATGGGAAGTTTTTTTTTTAAATTTATGATTTGCATTATGGTTGGGGGTGGTTAGCAAGCATTACTTTGCCCCCCCTGCTCTACCTTACTAATATGTGCTAACCCTAACCCTGCTCCCTCCACTAATACTAACATTACCACTATACATGACTGCTCAGATGTTCACTACATGCACACACACACACGCACACACACACACACACACACACACACACACACACACACACACACACACACACACACACACACACACACATGCATGCACACACACGCACACACACACACACACACACACACACACACACACACACACACACACACACACACACACACACACACACACACACACCACAGCCAGCTTTAGGCACTAGCAAGCCCTGTGGTCCTGGTGGCCCTAACTACAGCAATGTTGTATACTTAATAAACCAGGAAGGGAATAATAACTCTTTTGATGAAGAATCCTAAGGATTGGTACCATTTCTCCTTTAACATTCAAAGCTATCTCTGCTTGTAATAACTGTTTTGTCAAGTAGCAGACTTCATAATTTCATTAAATGTTTTGCCACTAACATTGTACCTTTGTCTTATTTAAATCCTGCAGGTGGGTATTCTCTCCACTAAAACTAAAATCATAGATGGCTTTAGCACCCAAAATAATCATCCTTGACTGTGTGAGGACATGCAAAAGTTGAGGCTGTTTGGTAAAATATGAGGAGAAACAAACAAAAAAAAAACAATCATTAATTCCCCAATTACATGCATTATTCTAAATGGGGTTGTAGTACGACCTTGTTTAGGATAATGCCAGTTATTAGTGAATGAACATCAGCTAGCTAAGTGCTAGAGATGAGCAGCCCAGAGTGACCTGGGACTTTAAGAAGAACAGACTCTCCTAATCTTTAGGGATATTTTTTCTCTTTCAGGGAGATTTATAAATACTCTCAAGACACCAGACACTATAACTTTCAACTTCTTTGCTCACAAATTCTGGGAAAGCCATAAATAATGTCTGAATAAACATTTAAAATCAGGAACACATTTTAAATATTACTCTAATTCAATTAAAGAGTTAATAGAATGACATGTTTTGCATCAACATGCATTTTTGGGACAATAAAACATATGAAACTAATGTTTAGCATTACTAACTGTCTACAATCCAGAATGATTTACCAGCAAATCAAAAATTTTACAAGGGAAAGGGTAAAACCAGAGACATTATGTGAAATCAGGGACTGTTATAAGTGTACATTACTCCTGATGACTACTACACAACAGTCACTGATCTGGTGTGGCAGTACTAGTTGCACAATGTACTGCTATATGTTGAAAGTGGTGTAAAACCAGTTTTGCTATGACTTATGTTTCGTGTGTGTGTGTGTGTGTGTGTGTGTGTGTGTGTGTGTGTGTGTGTGTGTGTGTGTGTGTGTGTGTGTGTGTGTGTGGGGGGGTGTAGTGTAAGAGTAGAATGCTGGCTATACTTTCTTTCACTTTCTATCACAGACATCATTGGCACTGCCATTATGCTTGTGTCTGAGGGGGGTGTGGTTACAGCGCATTTAAGATTAACAAGTTGGCCAAGATGTCTTTCACTTACCATCACAAGCATAGACCTTTTGCATGACAAGTGGCTGTCTTTGGTGGTTTGTCAGGAAGAGGATGTGTCTGAAAGCAGCTGTTCATTGGCACAGTGGCTCAATGACTAGCATTGCTGTTTTACAATTTTATGCTCTGGTTGAGTTCTTGTCAGTGGATTTTTATATGTGGAGTCTGTATGACATCCTTGTGTCTTTGGGTGTCTAGCTATATGCACTGGTTTTAGACAGCACCTCAAAGACATGCAGTAGATGAACTGGCATTTCTTCACTTTCCCTGAAGAAGAACATGCAGTGGGTTTGTGTGTGTGTGTGTGTGTGTGTGTGTGTGTGTGTGTGTGTGTGTGTGTAAGAAAATATCACTGATTTTTAGTTGCACACACACACACACACACACACACACACACACACACACACACACACACACACACACACACACACACAATAACAATGCCGGGCACACACATAATTTTTCTGGGTAGCAGTAAAAATTTAATTAACAAGTAACTGTCTTTCAAAAATAAGGTATAAAATACATCACAAAATATTCCAACCCTTAGAGCTTCTGGAGGGGGGTGTTTGGTTGCTTCCACACCCAGACTGTATAAATGGATTTTGATATGGACTTAGTGATGGCCTCTGCCCTTCGCCACATCCATTCTAAAATCAGCTCTGTTCAGTGGTATATAAAGAAGATTGCTGTAGGTTGTGTTTGGGGATGGGGACTGTGGGTTCATTATGTCTTCAATTTTGCTTAGAATCAAACCTCAGGGGTGTGAAAATGAGGTTATCATAGTTTGTGTTGAGGTGATGGACAATGTAGTCATTGTTTTTCACTTTTCTGACAGACATCAGAGATGTCCAAAGAAGATTACAATAGCTTGTGTAGGGGCAGTGTACTGTCTAGTAGCAACAAGTTGGAATACATTATTGTGATCATCACTTTCCTCATCATCACACATCAGGTTCATACAGCTGACTGCCTTTGTGGGATGGGGTGAGGACTAAAGAGACATACTATGTAGATGTATGACTGAGAGACAGTATTTTCAGATAGGATTTATGTATTCTCTCAAACATTTGCCTTGTCAGTTTATTGTGAGGCTCTATTTTGTTAGCTTTAAACATTGTCTTAAGCACAAGTTACATCTTTCCTGAAAGAATAAAAAAAAAATGAGTGAATTTCTTTTCTAGTCCATGATTTTTGTTTAGACCAGCTATGGATGAAAATATTGAGAAAAATCTCTAAAATACTCATCAGAGCATCTATAATCCTATGGCTTCTTCAGGCCACTAGGTCGTTAGACATTTGGCTTAGATTAGTTATTTCGTACATAGTTATTACTGTGCTGTCTCTGCCAGATAAGATATGTTGAAAGGATGCAAGGACAAATAAATGTGAACAGCAAAACTGAATTTCTTTCCTTAAACATAATTTTTGTTCATGCCATCACTGGATGAAGAAGTTGTAAAAAAAAAAACTTCAAAATTCACTTTACAGCATATAGAAATCCATGGCTTGGGGAGCCCAGGATGGGGGGTGGATCAAGGATGAGTACAAGAGGGTGTGTGCAAGGCAGGGCAATAGGCAATGGGGAGACATGGAGCCCTTGTCTTAGGGCACCATTTCACCTAATGCCAGCTCTGTACAACTAAATGCCAGTCACTGTGAATGTCTTTGCATGAGAAGAGTAAACACAATCTAGTACAGAAGCCTGTCAAAATGTAAGAGCATTGTAGCTATAGTTCAGTTTACGCATATGACTCCTAAAACTCTGCAGCATGAACTTAAAGATTGCTTAGGAGGGGCGGGAGTGATAGGATGATACTTAATAGTAGAAGTGTTCAGGGGCTTCCAAACTGACTCTTGCTGGGGGTCCCCCAGAGCCAGATCATGGTCAAATGGGGACTTAGGTAGGGTAATAGCAACCTCCTATACTCCACAGCAGCCCCCTCCCCAGCCATTCCAATGTTCCATTAGTTGGCTATTTATCCCTAGTTACCATTAACAATGTTCTAACCTAGTGCTGTGCATACTGTTTTCTGATTTACTTCTACAATGATTATAGATATTGAAATAAAATAGTACAAACACTGATAGCTATTTGCTAAACAAACAATACAGTCTCACAATGAAAACAGACATAGCATTTGAGAGTAAATGTCTCTGCCAATGAAACTCATGTTCATTGAAATGGCATTAAAACCTACATTCAAATAAAATGCATCTAGCCAGTGGAGAATTAAGTTTACCTTTGGGCTGTTTTAAAACCATAGGCTCCTTGCACACATTTTTATGGCCATGCATACTTGTATGGGTTCGTTGATTCACCTTCTTGATTGTGTAAATTATATTCATTGTATAATACAGAACCACTTGTTAGAGAGTGTTTTAAATTTATAGTTTTGAACATTTTTCCAGTAAGCGATGAAACAAAATGCATGACCCAATAATGACAAAACTTCCCTTTTCAGAACAGTTTAACCATAAAAGGTCATTCAAACTTCAGTTATTACAATCCACCAGTATTAATCAATAAGCACAATCTCTGCAGAAATAAAGGCCATCCAAATAATTCTACATTAAAGCGATCTGTAACTGATGAAGACGTTGTTACTGGCAAACAACTTTACATTTCAGTGTTTCATCCAGAAATGTAGTATCTGCTGCCCTTGACGAATTAATTGTGTAAGTTACATTAAAAAATTGGTATGCTGGTGATATTGCAGTAGGGATAACTGACAAACCAATAACAAGTTCATAGTTACTAGCATCGCATACAAAGGAGGACACACTCAGGAGTGCAGAACCCCTATCCCCCCTTAAAATGCACCAAATAATCTGCAATCAACAGATCACAGCAATATCAACACTCCATATACATGGTAGGGGATTATAATCTACAGTCCTCTGCACCAAAGGCAATTATGCTTCTAACACTGCTTTCAAATTATGCAGCACAAACAGTGATTGCTATTTACTAAACAAAACCATTAGCTGCACATTGAAAACAGACTTAGCATGAGCAACAGTAAGCTCACAATTCCATGAAAATGCACTGAAACTCCTAATCACTTGAAAGTGCAGTTGAAACTCATAATTCCCTGAAAATGCACTGAAACTCAAACTCACAATTCTAGCAGCAGTCTGGTATTTGGTGTAGAGGATTCAGGCTCCTGTCTCCACTGAAGCTTACAATTTCTTCAACAGTCTGGCAGTCAGTATAGATGAATCGGGCTCTTGTTACCCTAAGCAACTGCCTATGTCGCCTAGTGCTGGATCCAGCTTCCCCGCACACACACACACACACACACACACACACACACACACACACACACACACACACACAATTTATCTTCTAGCCTAATCTTAACTCTAACCCTTAACACTCAAAATTACACACACACTTATTCTGCCCCCTTACCTAACCCTTACTCTAAACCTAACCCTCACATTTGCAAACACACACACTGACTACACATCCCACTTTCCTGTTATGATGAAACACAAATCTGATAAGACATCCATTTGATAAACACAAATGAGAAAAAGGATTCACAGATAACCAAAAACAGTACAGTCCAAAGACAAAAAAAAACAAAGGTTCACTCCTCCATGTGATAAAAGTCTTTAATGAAATCCAAAGTGCAATACCAAAATACACATAGGTTTTTGCCTTTGCTTCATTAGGTAAATTTAAAAAATATATAAGCATGCCCTCGTATATAACTATAAAAAAATCACATGCTATATAAAGTCACAACCTCTCCAAGAACATTTAAAATTAGCACCTCAGTCCCTTTTCTTTTAACACAGGTTTTAACGAGACAGTATCATTCAAACACAGAGACTTATATCCATCCAGTTCAAGAATCCAGTTGAATTCTACTCCTTCTGTATGATTAATAACTTTATCACCACTAGGACTCAGATAAATGTCTAAGGTCTGAAAATGAAACCTGCGTTCATTCCCCTACTTCTTGATAGGACATGCCAATGCATTGGTCTCTTTCACTTTATTGATATATGTTATATGTTCGTAAAAACATTCTCTAAATGTAGGATTCATCTTTCCTATATAATATGAGTCACATTTCTTTTTTTCTCAACATTTTTTTTTTATTTTTCAAATACATTTGAATGAATTCCATAGTATTTATACATAACATCTTAAATAACTATGTACACTATTTATATTAGCCTGACACTATAACAGATCTTAATGTATACAGTTACTTTATAAGTATGTCCAATCCATTATCAGAGTATCTGATCAATTATTGTGTAGTGTCAATCAATGATAAGACTTTTCTCCAAGGGTTGTTGATAAATGGCTTTGGATAAATTCTGAGTTCTTTAATTTTAATTTCCAATAATGCTGTGGTCTTCAGTAGGCTGTAGAAGTCTTCCAAAGTTCGTATTGTGTTTGTATTCCATCTTATTATACCCTTCCTTGAAATTGCAAGTATAGTCCTACTAGATACATGTTTGACCTATTCAAATGAGGACCTTTGTTCACATTTAATAATGCAAGTGCTTCAGTTAAATAAAATGATTCATTAAATAAAGCTTGTAGAAAGTTATTAATACCATTCCAAACTGACTTAATTTTAACACAATCAAAGAAAATGTGGTTCCAATCTGCCTTGTGTACTTGCTCACATCTCCAACATATTCCTTTTATGGAAGAACTAATTTTACTGATTCTATCTGGGGTTAAGAATGCTCTGTGCAAGCATTTCCAATTAAAACCTTTCCAGTATTGTGTAAAGGATATATACTTTATCAATAATAAGATATTTGTTTTAATATCTTCAGTTAACTGTATTGAGTGTCATTTTGGTATATATTTCCAATATGAGGTTTTGGGTGTTGTTTTATAGTTTATCAATATTTTGTAAAATTTTGAAATACTGTTTCCCATGTCAAAGTCATTATATATGATTCATATATGTATTTCGTAAATTTAGGTATTTCTTTAAATGAAGAATTGTTAGTTATTCTACATAAATTTTGTGAATATGACAGAATACTCTGTAAAGTTAGCCAGTCCTGTAGTGGAATTTTGTATGTTGTTTTTATTACTTGCATATCTAAAACTTTTAGTTCTTTGATACATTGGAGCCAACAAACAAATCATTTCTGTTCCCGGGAATTAATAATTTCTCTATATATTTTATGTGGAAAGTTCTTTGTGACTATAAATGGTGGTAAAAGATCAAACCAGATTTTTAAATCTATATTTGCATTAATAATTTTCCTAAATGAGTCAATGTAATAATTACTCATACGTGTTTTAGTGGGTTTAGTTATGTTATATTGCATACTAATACATAATATGTGCCATGACAAATTGTTTTTATCTGTTATTTGAAATTTGTTTTGTAAATCAAATTCATTTATTGATATTACAGTTAGTAATTCTTTCCAGTTTGCAGAGTAATTTGGACTTATCCAATCTGAGATTGTTTTAGATATTGATGCTTTTACATATGTTTCTATATCAGGAAAGTTTAATCCTTCCTGTTTCCATGGTCTGATATGATGTATTAAAGCTATTCTGTTTCTTTTGTAAAACCATAAAAATTTTATTAGGCATGAATTTATTTCTTTAAGTATATTCTTTTCTGGTAACAGTTGTATTGCTAAGGCAATATATAGGATCTTGGGCAGTAAAACCATTTTTATTAACTGTAGTCTATCTTCAAATGTTAATATTATTTTGTTACATTTTTACACAGAGATTTTAATTGTATTGATGATATTATTGTAGTTTTTTTAGACTAATTCATTATTATCCTTGCATAATTCAATTCCTAAACATTTTAAAGTAGATTCTTGTTTCCCTATGATGTGACCCCCCCTTAGTCTGCAGTTCTTTTTTTTTTATTTAAAAATAAAAATTTTGATTTTGATTTATTGAAATGGAGTCCTGAAGTCATGTGAAATTTGTCAATTAATATATATATTTATTCTAATGTCTCTTTTGTATTAGATAATGTTAGTAATATGTCATCAGCAAATAGCATTACTTTAGAATTGTATTGTTCATAAACATCTATTCCTTTGATTTTTATATTGTTACGAATTTAATCTGCCAATATTTCAATAGCCAGAGCAAATAGAATCAGTGACATGGGACATCCCTGTTTAGTGCCTTTCATTATATGTATAGATTCAGAGCTGAAAGGACCTAACTTGACATACGCTAAATTATTTGTATATATATTATTTAGGAGATGAACAAAGGATGTAGGAAATTCAAATAGTATTAGGATTTTGAATAAATAGTCCCACTTTAGGGAATCAAAGGCTTTCTATATATCTAAGCCAATTATGAGTGTTTCTATATTTTCTTTATTAACATAATCTATAAGAGAAATTATCATTTTAATATTGTCATGTGTGTGTATGTCTATGATATATAAATCCAGTTTGATCATTATTTATTGTTTTGGATAGTGGTATTTTCATTCTGTTAGACAATATTGTCATAAATATCTTATAGTCATTATTTAATAATGATATAGATCTATATGCGGTACAGAGGTTTCAGGATTTGTTTTCCTTTAGGATTAGTGTGATTAAGGAATATCTCCAATGGGGTGGTTATTAAGCTTGTAACTGAATTTCTAATAGAGTTTTATGGAAGTGGGATAGTATCTTTGATGGAAAAAGTTTATATATTTCCATAATTATACCATCTATACCTACAGCTTTATTAGTTTTACCATATTTTATTGTAGCTGTAATTTTTTGTAGGATATGGGTGCTTGCAGATCTAGTTTTAATTTTTTTGGTATTTTTATTTTTACATTAGAGCATTTTTCATCTAGATTTAATTGATCAATATGTATATTTTCTTTTTGGAAATGTTCCATATAGTGATTTCTATAGGCATCAAGAATGTCACCTATATCCGAGACATTTTCCCTTTTTTTCATGGAAGATACTTTTAATGTTATTACCTTTTGATTATATTTAGATTCTTGTGGATAAATTATGTAGATATTTGGGAAAAGTGGCCAAGGTATTAATTTTTAGTTTTTCTAAAGCTAAACTAGTTTTATGTATTAGAATTCTGTTGTATTTATTGTTTAATACTTCTACTTTCTTTTTCATCTCCAAATGATTTTGATTTTTTTCAGCTTTTACTGACAAAAGTTTAGACTGTAGATCTAATAATTCAGTATCCCATTCCCTCATTTTTTATACCAAGTTAGGGTTTTACCATATATGTAAGCTTTTAATGAGTCCCATATCATTATTTTATTTATCTCTGTGGTGTAATTAATATCTAAGAAGAACTGTAATTCAGATAATAACCAGAGTTTGAACTCTTTAATTTTAGTTATATATGTTGGAATTCTGGAGTTAAAGATTAATGGTTTGTACCCATTTTGAAGTTTTAGTATCAATGAATTGTGGTCTGAAAAGGGGCAGGGAGTGATGAATAAATTAATGATTTTAGAGTGTAAGTTATGGACAGCAGATATTTTATCTATTCTAGTTTGGGTACCAAATCTGTGATCTTGATGGGAAAACAACAAAGATTTATCTTCTTTAAATTTGAAAGTATCTACAAGATGAAATGATTCTACCCACTTGTTTAAACCTTTTGATACAGAAGATGTATGCAGTGGTCTTTTGTTTGTAGTTTCAGAAATATCATATATAGAGTTAAAATCTCCTCCTAATATTAAGTTGCCTTTATCATTATTGGAAATGAAATCCAAGTGTTTTTTAACAGTTCCTGTTCCAATGCCTGGGAGCCAGTATAGACTAGCTAGGGTCCATATACTGTTATTATACTTAACTATTACTAATGCCATAAGGCCTCCTTTATCTTCATACTTATAAATGATTTCTAGGTTAATCACATTTGTTTTCCATAAAATTGTTATCCCTTTTGTCTTTGTCTTATAAGTGGATTGCACCAATACCATATATTCCTTATGATTCAATTTGTAATTGTCATTTGTTTTGAAATGAGTTTCTTGAAGGAAGACAATTTGTGCTTTGTTCAGTTTTAAATATTTCAGTATATTTGATCTCTTGCTAGGATTGTTTAAGCCATTGGTATTTAAAGATAATAAAGTTAAATCCATCTTAGGTTATTTAGACTATGTATTTTTTGTTTTATTGCGACTATTATCCTCTGATAACTACAAAGTATATGTTTGAGCTTTTAAAGGAAATTATCAGTTTGATACTTTGAGTGTTTACCAATAAAGTAATGTTTTGGTCAAGCAGTAGTTGTGAAAGCGCTTACCATTTTGTGTTTGTTTGAATAAACCTTTACTGTGTGTTAGCTTGGTGCAGATTATCCCTCATACCTTGACAATACAGAACATCTGAGCTTCATAAATTGAATTATCATATGGAGAATATTTGTAATAGGAATGAGCAATATTTATATTATTTTGTAGTACTATTGCAGATTAGACAGAATTCTAATACAATATAAATGTCTACTTATTGTAGAAGCAATTAATATTTACATGAAAGATAGATGACAAGCAATTCAATCATAGTAAAGTAGAATGTATCATATATAAAACCTCAGTAAAAGATTATAGCACACAGTTATTTAACATATTCACCCTTATTGATGAAGTCTTTCAAAACATATTACTTAATATAAATAGATGGTAATAATATTTATACCTAATGTTTATAATTCAATGTATTTTACTGGATATATCAGAAGTTATATTTCATTGTTTGCCACATTTAAGTAATCACTTTGTTGCTAACTTACATATAAAGCATCAAGTTTGTTTTATGTGAATATTGATGAAAGTTATTGCATTTTAATTATCAGTGAATCCCTCTTCCCCCCATTTCCTACTCATAAGGATTTTCATATCTGTCATTTCTTATTATAAAATGAGTGAAATTATAGGTTAAAAACAACAAATTCACTTATTGTGATTAATGATTACAAGTTCCCATTCCATATTCATAAATTGCTATTTTATGGCATATACTGAAAGTTTTTAGATTTAAATGGCAACATTCTATTTTGTATAATCAGCAAAAGTTAAACTGAGTGATTATTGTCAATTTAATACTATTTGTTCAGAATGTGATTGTTACATTCTGTGACATTCCTAGTTCAGGCTTCTATTGTTTCCCTTGAACAACTTTGCCAGTTTGCTGTCATGTATAAAACATTAGTTACCTTGATAACAGCTTAAGTATTATGTATGGTCAAGATGGGTTACAAAACCACAATTCAAGTTAAAGTAATTGTATGACTTGTTATGAAAATTTACTTATATGAGAAAAATCATCATGCTTCACCTTGAAGTTCAATGTAGTGTATGTCATTTATGACAAGTTAAGACAGTAGTGTTATTATACACAAGCCCATGTTATTTAATCCTGTCTTTAATATCTAAATTCAGCAGACTGCTTCATCTTATATGATTATATATTTTATGTCTAGATTTACTAAAATCATACATTACATAACTATTGTGTGTGTGGGTTTTTTTTTTTTTTTTTTGGCTGTTGCTTAGTTCTTTGACAGACTACAAGCTGTAATGCTTATTCTTATTATTAGCTCCTTCCAAGCATGTTTATACAGTCCATAGACTTTAAATTATGAGACCCTTCTAGTTTCTTATTTGTTATAAGTATATTTCCATCCTTACATACACACATATCAGTACTTCAAGCATGGGCAACGATGCCCATCCAATTTTACCAGAATACCATTGCATTCACTATTTCATGTGGTGTGTTTCCAGGCTGTTCTTAAAATATCCAAACCAATATTTGTCCTGTTCGATTTTACCAGCCTGTTCCATGCAGTAGCCACTCTGCCAGTGAGCTACTCAACACACCTTTCATTCCCACAGATATTTCAATGAAGGAAATCTGATGACTCTCTAGCACTTCCTGGCAACTCCAAACACCCCTAGATTGAGCTATCCCCATATACCCAACACATCCGAGCAAGCTCACCTCCCAGACCACTGCAAAAGGTACTGCAAAAGACCAAGTGCTCTTAGTCTTTCACAATAACCCAGCCTTCCACTCTTATGTAAGTCCTTAATGTGTTTAGACCAAAATACATTTTAAATATAAAATTGTGCTTATTATTTATTTTTTTATTTTTATTTTTTTTTTATCAAGAATCAATTTAATGAGCTAAACAAAGTGTTGGGCGACCATCAGTATGTGTACATGTGGTTTAAAACAGCCCTTTTGTTATATATTTTTTTAAACCAAAAACTTCATTGCTGAGAATCATCTCAGGGGCTTCTCAGAGCTGTTAAACATTATCGTCACTCTGTCTCTGTTACCATAGCAACCTGGGAGCATCTGTTTCTGTTAGTGTGTCTGTGTACTGCATACCAGAGGCTTGCAATGCACCTGAAGCAAAGCTTCACTTCACGGCAACTTCAAGCCTAAATTCCCTCTGTAGCAGCAGCCAGGAAAAGAGCGTAGAGCAAACAGATAAAAAAAAAAACTCCTAACAAGCTGCCACAACAAGAGATAACACATTCTTCCAGCCTTCCCACCTCTCACTCAGCAGATGTATAAACAAACTATTCTCTGCCAAAATATCCCAAATCACAGTTTTATCCACCCCTTCCCCTGGATCCAGGCTAAAACACCAAATGTCTCTTCCTAATGCACAAGCATCAGTTAATCTCTATCACAAACTATAACCCACAGCTTCCCAGAGATGAAAACGGCAACATACAACAGCTGCCAGACACAGCTGCATCCACACACACCATGTCAGGCTTAATCAAACAGCACTCAAAGCTATGATACCTGCCATAATTGATATTAACTGTGTTTAGGCAGGATAATAATGACATTTGTACTAGCTGTCAGACACAGCTGCATCTACGCACACCATATTAGGATTTATCAAGCAGCACTCGAAGCTATGATACCTGCCATAATTTATATTAACTATGTTTAGACAGAATAATAATGACATTTGTACTAAGAGCTTGCTACTATTATTTAACCAGGATATGCACGATATTTCTAAATCATACATTAACTGAAGAAGGCATTAGACTCAATGACAGCATTTTTTCCAAAACACTCTACTGTTACTGCTATTATATATGATGTTCATTTGTTACATTTGAGTCTGAAATCTGATGAATGGTACCTTGTTGAATTAGTTAATTAATTACTTAAATTATTATAATTAAAAACAATGAAAAATTATCAATATAAGTATTCACCGAGTTCAATTAGAGGAATAGAAACTTCTATGTTTGTATTATATGCTGTTTTGCTTATATATATAATGTAAATAGTAACCTATCTTGACCTACCTTTGTTTGTGAAGAATTATTGGACTCAATAAACATTCTGAATAAATCATTACTGTTTATCATTTGTTTAAGAAACCTTTTTTTTAAATAAAAACAGATGACAAAGTACCATATCAGTTGATACTTTGAGAGATGTAGTTGTAAGAGTTATTTTTTTGGGACAGCTATCCTGGAATCAGTTTTTTGTTTCTTCTTTCTAGCATCAGTCCAAGGATTTGTTTCTTTTATTCTTTTAAGAGTAGGGGCCATCCATTCCATTCCTTCTGGGATAGACACTATGAGTCACATTTCTTGAGTGTTGCTAAATATACTTAATGTTAAGTGCTGCAGTCGGCATAATGCCTAAAATGATACATACGTCCTGATATTGGACTAACATAATTAGTGGTCTTATTAATGTCTACACACATTGAACAGGTTCTAGATTTTCCTGAACTGCCAGCCCCATTAGCCTGCAAGTTTTAATGATACCTTCTCTTTAAAACCTGTGATAAAAGAAAAGGGATTGAGACACTAATTTGACACCATATAGCTTGTGACTTTTTTTTAATTATTTATGTATCGGGGTGTTTGCCTGATGAAGCAAAAGGTGAAAACTCATTTGTATGTTGGTACTGCATTTTGGATTTCATTAAAGGCTTTAGTGGCATGGAGCAGTGAGCCTTTGGTTGTTTTTGTCTCCCCATTCAACCAAAAACATGCACTTCCTCCTGTTGAAGAAACACGTGGAAACCACTGACACACACACACACACACACACACACACACACACACACACACACACACACACACACACACACACACACACACACACACACACACACACACACTCACACACGCATATATATTTCAACTCCAAGACTGCTGTACTTCAGAGCAAGGGAAATGCTCTGAGATGAGATAGTTCTGAACTTAGTATGTATCACCCCAATCTGCATTTAAGATTTTGCTTTTCTGAGATTCACAATTACAGTTCATGGAATATAAAGGGGACACTTCCCTGCCTTCCTCCCCAAGTCTCCATGACCAATACGTAATTAACCTGTACTTATAATAGGAAAAGCCCAGTTGTATGTGTCAAATGGTCAAAAGATTTGTCTACCATGTTGCTGAACATATCTTCCATCTGCCAACACACTATAGGGAACCCATAACCTCTGGGAATTATTTTGCATACTTTTCTACAGCTCTAACAGCATTTGTCCCAGGCACAGCATCCACACTGTCTGGGTCCATAAACATACAACAGCTAATGTTAGAAGCAGGTAACATCCTAGTCAGTAGCATTCAGAGCTACAACTTTCACCTCTAATGTATGTGTACATTTTTCTTTTTCAGATCATTGTACGTTGTAAATGTTGTGATGGCCAGTCAGGGCAATGCCACAATAGAAAGCTTACCTGCTGGTCTTCAGTAGCAGGTACTTCACTGGTCTTTTGACCATCTCCCAGAATAGGTGAGTTGGTATCATTTTTTTTTCTTTTAATTAAGCAGCCAGCATCCTGCTCCTAGACCTGTTATCTAAACATGGATATTTATATTCAAGTCATCAAAATCTCCATGATAAAAATAAAATGGAATAAAAAAAGAAGTTATTTTCTGACTTACCAGTATCCAGAAGCATGCTACAAGTTTTGATGTAGTTGGCTAAATCAATGCTACCTATTTTTCTTTTAAGAACTGATGAGAAATGATGACACAGAACAGGCCTACTACACACACTAGGACACACAAATGATGTAATTAATGCCTTTTATTTAAAACTGGATGAGCCTTTATATACCTCTTTTGACCTTTCAAACTAGCCAGACTACCAAACTAACCAAAGTACCAACACATACATCATCAAAACACCCAAAAAGTTTTTAACTTTTTTCCCCTACTAGCTGATTAACTTAAAAAGGGTAAAAGGGTTCATGGGTAGATGGTATGCATATGGGATATAGAAATAATTTAATTCAAATTTTAAATAAAAACCACCAGCTATTCTGCTACATGCTCCTCCTCCCTTTTTTTCTCTGGAATTACCACAGCGTCTTGGACAAATTGCAAAAACATTCATTCTAAATAACATTCAGAATGATAGCTGAAAAACTGTGGTCCCCTGGATTCAAAAACATTGTACACATTTGCATAAGAGTAGTGTGTACATTATGTTTATTTATTTCAAGTTGTTTAGTGGAGAAGAACATTAATCAAGCAATGACCAGTTAGAGGTTCAGCCTGGGTTACATTGCAATGTAACAAAACCATGTACAGTATACAAATAGCAGTGGTTTACATTTATGAGTAAGCATAGGCAATCTGACTAACAATATATACATAGAAGGCCTAACAATCCAAATATATTTGCAGTTGCATAATTGGAATAGAAAAGGTAGAATAGAGCTAAAGTAGGAGAAGGAGAAGTGGTGGAGATATGGGTAGTAGCTGCTAGGTTAGGAAAGCTAACAGAGACCTATAAGATGAAAGAGGGGGCTAGATTATATGTAGTGGGTTTACAGCAGTACTGGTGTGGTAAGCTGAATGACAGTTTAAAATTAGTTAATCAGGTGGATCAGGTATAAGGGAGGTAAAGATAATATGCAGTTGGAGATATCAGCATATTTAACATGTCCTTTGATGGAGAGCTGCATTCAAACAGTTTTAGTAAGCATTGTTTGAACTGTAGCCTGAATGTGGAATACTTTGTGTGCTCAGTTAAATTAGAAGGAAGTGACAGACACAGTTTTGGGGAAAGTACAAAGAAACAATGGCTAGTTGAGTACAGTCTGGGAGAAGGAGTTTGTAGGGTGGGAACAGATTGTCCTCTTAGGTTATAGGTTTGAATTGCAGTAAAAAGTTTGGAAGACAGAGGGGAGGAGGTACCAACTTTGAGTATTTTGAAGAGTAAAGAACTAAAATGAAGATTTGTTCTGGCCTGTACTGGATCCTTTGAAATAGTAAGGTTGTGGTGTTCATTCCGTGGTGAGTTAGTTAGGAATCAATGTTTTTTATTGGAGTGCTTCTGCAGGGTGTCAGTGTTTTTTACAAAGGCCAGTGAAAATAAGGGGAGACCATACTTAAGCTGGGAAAGAAGATGCCTTTTTGCATAGTAGCCCTTGCTGGATGTGAGATGAACTGAGATATTTTGTTGGCCAGAAGAGTAGAATGTTGGTCTTGAATCTAAACTTTTCTACATGCTCATGAGAGTTTAATGACTGGTCTAGCCAGATCTCCAAATATCTAAAGGAGTTGTTACCACAGTCAGGGATATTAAAGGATTGGGGGGATTTGGATAATCTTTTATGGGTGCCAAATAACATGGACTTTGATTTATGGCATTGAACAGTAAATATTGGAGTTTAGCCAGAGCTGTAGCTGAAACAGGTTCTTTTGAAGTTGAGTTTTAATTGTATGATGTGAATGATCAGCCCTATAGATAACCATATAATCTCCATAAAGAAGTAATGGTAAGTGTGGCAGTTCTAGTGAAAGTTTGTTGATGAAGATTAAGAATAGAAACAGTGCTAGAATTGAGCCCTGTGGGACTCCAGGGTGAATAAGGGACTGTTGAAAAGACTAGGAACTAAAATTTACCTGGAATAAACAGTTCAATAGAAATTCTTTGAACAATGATGTAGTATCAGGGCCGATCCCAGATTCTTGCAGATGGAGAAGTAGAATTGGATGACTGACCATGTTAAAGCTAATGGTTAAGTTAATGAACAGGGCACCAGTAAGATTTCTGTTATCTATATTACTCAAAATGTTATCAGTTGGGGTCCATAGAGCTGTTATTGTGCTTCTATCAGCCCATAATCCATGCTGTTTGATGGAGAGCAGGTGGTATTTTGTAGGTTAGTGGTAAACTGGTGACATGTAATTTTTTCATGAATATTACCAAAGTTGAGTAGGATGGAGATGAGGTGGAAGGCAATGCAAGAAGATGGCTTGTTTTCATTTGGCATTAGTCTGACAAAAGATGATTTTCAAATAATTGACATTATTAGTGATGAGGCAAAGGTTGTAAATATGCTTAAGAGGGGTGGTAATGAAATTTTTGCAGTGATACAAGAAAGAAAGGCAGATATTGTCAAGTCTAGATAGTGAATTCATCCAAATCTGTTCAACCAGGGTTAAAATTTGCTTAGAGGTAAATTTTGAGAAGCAAAATGGTGGAATGAAATTGGTAGTGGTGTCTTTATTGTATTGCTGCATTGTGAGTAGGTGAAGATGTAGGAAGGCTTGAGAATTCTGAGGAAGCCTGAAAGTGTAAGATTACAAAATGAGTGGATTACTCATTCAATGAGAATCTTCCTATTAGTTTGTTGACATCCAGGTTGTAGGAGGGCTTGAGAATTCTGATGAAGTCTGAAGGTGTAAGATTACAAAATGAGCAGGTTACTCATTCGAGGAGAATCTTCATGTTAGATTGTTAACATCCAGGATGTAGGAAAGCTTGAGAATTCTGAGGAAGTCCGAAGGTGTAAGATTTCAAAATGAGCAGGTTACTCATTCAAGGAGAATCTTCCTATTAGTTTGCTAAAATCTTGCCAGAAATGTTTAGGGGAGTGAAGAAGGAAAGTTTGTTTAGATTATTGATGTTTGGTTTTGGCCTACAGCTGGCCTGTTTAGTTACTGTTCCTCAGAGTTTTGTAATCGTCAAGGTTAACCATTATGCTGTGATTATGTTGTAATGTTGAGAGTATGATGTTCTATCATTACCATGATCCATAAACGTGGGTCATAGTAATAACAAGGAGACATACCATGTTTATGAGCTGTGTACTATAGTCAACAGTGTTTGTAGTGGGAACACATCTGTTCCCATATTTACTGTCATGACAACTATGGATGAAACATTTATTACTCACTTACTGCCTTGACTGTGAGGGAGAATACATTTACATATTATGCTAATGTTGTGATGTAGTTAAGTGAATGGTACTTTGGGCTAGAGCACCCCTGCTTCACGGATGGACATGTGAATGTGTGCTTATGGTAGCATATTTGCCTATACTATAAGAGACCATGTAACTCATAGGGCTGTTCCTGCCTTGAAAAAATTATTTCACCATTGTTTTACATATACTCTGGTGTCATTACTCAGTCATTTAAACTAAGCAAAACATCAAAAGAGAAGGAGGACCCTAATAGTCATACGCACTACATAACAGTTACTGTTGGTATAAGGGTCAAATCTCATAATTTATGTAGTTGCAGCCTGTATATATGCAGGTGTTGTAATGTCTCTGAATCCCAAACAAACCTGGTGAGGGTCCTTTGAACAGGTACCCTGTGCACAGAGTGCTGTGACTACATAACGAGATAAATCCCCATACAGAGATCAACCCCATTGTGTAGCTTTGTATAGCTTTGTGTAATGAATCATCAAAAAGTGCTTTGGAATGCATTTTTAATGGATAACATGTAGCATGTGTTTTATAAATCCCACCCCTCCAGACTGGAATGTATTTACACATTAACAAAACAAACACAGCAGTAGTAATATAACTCACATCCCCCCCTATAACCTAAGGAAGCTACTGGCTGAGCCAAGCAGCATTTCTTGTAATTACAAAATAACCTGGATATTCAGTGCAGGCATCTGGAAGAAACTTCATTGCAGCGAGATGGCTGCAATTGAGAAGAATGCATTAAAACATTTGGAACAGTAGAGTGTACCCTGCCGAGTACTATAAGGAGTCCAGAAACAAGGAAGTATTTATGGTCACAGCAATCACAGGGCATATAAGAAAAAAAATGCACTGCAGTGAATGAGCTGCAAAAATTTCCCTGCATAGAGGCACTCATACCCCCACAGGGATACGGGGAATTTGATACTGAAGGAACTATAATGATTGCTGTAGATCAGCAACATATTAAATGATTCTCAAATAAATGTTGTTCTAGCAAATAGACTAATTAATAATGGAAGATGCTTAATTACAAAGTTGTTAAACTGTATAATATGTATTGTATACTAACTAAACCATGCTAACCTAGCAAATGCGTTTTTGAACTGTATCATGTCTTCATTTACTGTAAAGATCTAGGGAAAGAAATCCATAAAAGCATGAAACATTCCAGTACTAGAATCCCCAAACCTGTCTCATATAAACAACACTAACCACTGGCATGTTAGGCCACCATTTACGCATTTTTTTTAAGGAAATCTGTTTATGATGCATCTTCTGATAAAAACTGAGGAAAGTTATGTCTTTGACCACTGGTGGGTGAGAAATGTTGATACTGGATAAGTGAATAACTCATAAGAGTAGTAACACAAAGTGAAGTGGAAAGGACTAATGCCTCCACAGTTCATGCAACAAACAGAAGTGTCTAGGCCTACAGACTTCACACTGAAATAAATGTTTACGTCTAAAATTTTAGTCTCACTTTACTTTATGACTGTAGTACAATATATGCTTTGGTAGTATAAAAAATATCATGTTTGTATGAGGTCATAATCTTTTTTTTTTTCCTTTTTAACCATAGGTTACTATGAACATCAGGATTATTTTTAAATGAAAATGCTTCTAAAGCTACCTTTCACCTGAAGTATTCACTCTGTAGTTAAGTATAATTAAACTAATTTGCTTTGAGATGTTATTTAACGTATGTTCTATTAGCTTTAATATTTCTCTTATGAAGAACGTGCACCTGATAGGAGTAATTTTTAAGAATTCTCCAGCATGAAATGTTGTCTTTTCAGTAGAATTCTTTAGATAATTGCCCCTAAATTTATTCTAATTAAACCTTTTCTTTGCATTCAGAATTACTAACTGTAGACAAGTTTGATAAATTATCTAATCCTGAAGCTACCATGCGTCAAGTAAACAATTGTCTCGCAGTTTAAAGGCAGTCGAGCAAAGCAACACTTGCAGTACTTAACAAAGTTGCTGACCTTAGCTTAATGCATCAGAGTTAAAAGGAATTTGTTTACTCAGTGGACTGCATTTTGAATATGCTTAGAAAGGCAGACCTGTAATTCTTTGTCTTAATAAAATATGAGTTTTTTTTTTCAAAACTTGGCAAAGACGTACAATGATCTGAAAAAGAAAAATGTTCTAGGCATTTAATTTATTTAGGTATTTCGCTGAGATATGAAATCAAAGAAATGAATAGGAACTAGGATTCTGCTTGCACTATTTTTGCAGACTATTTTAATGGTAGAAATTAGCACTGACTGGTCATTTTGACTAGATCCCCAGTAAATGAATACAGTATGTTTTCATGGTTTCAAAGCTCCTGTTTCATACAGGTATTTTGTGTGTTCTGTATCATAATGACTTAAATTTCTTCAGACTCTTTACAGTAGCTCCCGGTGTATTGTGTGTTCACTTCGACCTCTAATGTATGTCTTCCAAAATCTGTTCCTGCAGGGATGACCATCATATCTCTATCCCTGTCAGGCAGGGACTCGGCAAAGGACTAAGATCAACTTATAGGTGTAGTTGATTGTTTCAGAAGAAATTCTGAGTACTTAAAGTTAGTAGAAAATACACTTTAACAGTAAACTTAGGGATATAGATGGGTCCAGGTTTTTTTTTTGTCTTTTCTCAGAGCCCTTCTTAAAAAAAAAACAGACTGCGATCTAGCTTTTCGTCTTAGGCAGAAAAGTGGACTCCTCTTCCAACATTACTCAAAGGAACAGTATCACTTAACTTGCCCTAATGTAAAATCTGCACTGGTACAGTAAAGGTATACTTTGACTGGCCCAAAGTAAACCTGATGAAGCCACTAGTGAAGAAAAACATGGCAGATAGCAATATAGCTGAATTGGTTTTATTTAAATTAAATTAAAACAATTCAGCTATATCCCATGCAGATGCTCTACCCCATGAACCCTTTTTAAGTTAATCAGCTTCTAGGGTGCTTTAGTTCAGGAAAAAGTGTATTACTTCTTTTTGGGTGTAATGATGCCTTGTTGGCTGGTACAAGTTTCTGGCTAGTTTGAATTAAAAGAAAAGGTCAGTCAAAGGTATATATTGTACTCCATCCAGTTTAAATAAAAGGCATTAATTACATCACCTGTGTGTCCTAGTGCTTCTGTTAGTGGCCAGTCCTGTCATCATTTCTTATTCAGTTAACAAAAGAAGGTAGCAGTATAGTGATTTAGCCAACTACATCAAAACTTGTAGCATGCTTCTGGATACTGGTAAGTCAGAAATAACTTTCGTTTTTTATTCCAACAGTGTTATCATGGAGATTTTGACCTTGACTTCAATATAAATATCCATGTTTAGATAACAGGTCTAGGAGCTGGTGATGCTGGCTGAATTAAAGAAAATGTACTGCTAATACCAACTCACCTATTCTGGGAGATGGTCAAAAGACCAGTGAAGTACCTGCTACTGAAGACCAGCAGGTAAGCTTTCTATTGTGGCATTGCCCTGACTGGCCATCACAACATGGACAACATGGGAATGCATGGTACCATGTGTATAGTGGGATCTCACCACAGAAAATATGAGTATGCATGGTACCATGTGTACGGTGGTATCACACCAGAGACACCATGGTCATGCATTGTATCATCTGTATGGTGGCATCACACAATGGACAACATGGGCATGCATGGTATATGTGTATAATGGTACCACACCAGAGACAACATGTGCATGTTTGATGCCATGTGTATAGTGGTATCACACCACAGACAACATGAACTTGCATGGTATAATGTGTATGGTGCCATCACATCATGGACATCATGGTTATACATGGTGCCACATGTGTGGGGGTATCACATCATGAACATCATGGTCATGCATGGTGCTATGTGCACGATGGTATCACCCCACAGATAACATGGGCATGCATGGTGCTATGTGTATGGTGGTATCATGCCATAGAAACATAGGCACACATGGGTGGTATAATGAGCATGATGGTATCACACCACCGAAAACATGAGCATGCATGGTACCTTTTATATGCTGACATCAGATCACAAGCAACATGCATGCTATCACACCAGACACAACATGTGCATGCATGACACCATGAGTATGGTGGCATCACACCACAGACAACACGGGTATGCATGGTACCATGTGAATGATGGTATCACACCACAGGCAACATGGTCATGCACGGTACCATATGTATGGTGGCATCACACCCCAGACAACATGGGCATGCATGGTACCATGTGTATGGTGGTATCACACCACAGACAATATGGGCATGCATGGTACCATGTGTATGGTGGTATCACACCACAGGCAACATGGGCATGCATGGTACCATGTGTATGGTGGTTTGAACAAAAAACATCATTCTGTGCACTTGATTTAAATTCACATCGGAGAAGGAAACTTTTAAGCACCTATAACAAAATATTTTCCCACTCACCTAAAATTTTTCTCCAGAAATAAAACGTTTATTTTTTCTTTATTTTATACATTTATGAAATAGATAAGCACAAATGTGCTCCTTTTCATGGATGATCTGGGACCACAGTCTGGTCAAGTAACTTGCTTAGACTAGGCAAATGCATGTGGAAGGAATCAGACCCTGCACCTATGACTGCAGGAAGCAGCTTGTTAACAGCTCAGACTGGTTTGCCTGGTCAGAAAACAGTAATGTAGAATTAACAAAACAAAATTTCATATGAAAATACCCCCACACATCTTAGAGCAAAACAGTTCTACTCAGTCTCAATCCTAACAGTTATTTTTAGCATTCTAGCTTTTGTCCACGGTGCCAATGTTTTGGCAAGTGGCATGGTATTACGGTTTACAACAGTCATGTTACTAGCATGACTCAGTTCTGTTACAATTATAAACTGACATGGCAGCCGTTTTATTGAGTTTTATTACAAGTTTGATAGGCAGCCTTTTTATAACATGTTTAATGTTTAAAGTGTTTATATTATGTCTTACAATTAAACACAGAAGAATGCATGAGATTGTCTGTTTACTTAATATTTTATTCACATTCCAGATTGTTCCGTGCTATAGGAAACACCAACCCCGGGATTCATGAAGCTTGCGCCAGGCGCAGGCATAGCGTAGGCGGTATAATGCCAAATATGGCCGCCGAGTGATTCAGGTACGATCCAATTCCACGTGCACTACCAGCATACGCCAGATCTGCGCAGCCCTCAGCTCAGGTATGCTAATCACCCCATGCACAGTACTGCACCATGCAAATGAAGGTACATAGCGATTCATGAAGTGGTGCAGGCGTAGCATAAGCCCACAGAAATGTAAACCAAAAAAAAACGGTTTACATTTTTCCAAACAGAACATCGGAGCTATGAAAGTGGACCAGACTCATGTATTACAAAGTTAACATATGCCAATGGCTAAATATACAGCCAATGGCATAAGAAAAGATGCACAACACCTAAAAAACAACATTTAATGTCAAGTCCACAGTAACGCAAAGTACAACTGCAGGGCATGTGTGCGCAAACGGGAACACAAGGAAAATATACACAAATATTATAAAATCGCAATGTAATACAAATCATGATTTCACCATAATACTCAATTGTATGCATGGTACACCACAACCAAGCTGCAAGGGTTGCTAAGGGTCTGTGACAGTGTTCGGCGCAGTAACTATGAATTAGGAGTCAATGCAATGCAAATGAGGCAAGTAATAGTGAATCGCAAACGTCCCGCCGGACTAAGGATGTACCATACGGTGCAGCGCTACAACACCGAGGAGTGGTTTGGAGGTATACATGACATCAGCAGTGGGGTGTGCCACCGTAGCTGTAAGCACATTGGAGCAATGCAAATCTGGCCTGCCCATTGCTAAGCAAAGCCACAGGATAGGGGTGGGGATGTAGGTATAGCATCGTTTAGCTGAGAGCACATATGGTGCCTGAAAGCGCATGTGTACGCAGATGAAAACGTGCCCGAAACCTGGTAAGCGGACGCATGCGCTGCGCACCATAGCACAAACAGGAAGGTTGGGGGAAGAGAATAAGGAAATGCCGCAGTAGGGTAATTGGAGTACAACTGAGCAATTAACACCTATTAACTCACAGTGGGCAATTGACGGCAGCTAACAAGTCTGCTTGCAGCAACCTGCAGAACAGGATAGGGGAGGTGTTGGATTGCAAAGAAAAGAGAACTGTCATAGCAGAGCAAAGCAAACCTGCAGTAGATCGGCCATAGAACACATTTTGTAAGATAAGCCAGGTTTTGGAAAATACAAATGAAAGCAGACTGCTGGATGCATGCCAGAAAATGGGAGGGGAAACGTTAAGAAATGCTAAGGGAAGGGTAAGAGGTAATCCACAGCAGCCAAATGTAATTCAACACCAAAGGCACACAATAGCAGTGCCTGTGGTAAAACACATAAGATACCCTGTAGCTCCGATGGTACATACACACCCTATGACATCATCAGTGTTCACAGCACAATAGTATAAAGTTTGAAGGCACCTCACACACACCTGTGTATTCCCAAACACTGCACCATCGGTGTAAACAGATCGGGAACTTTTACAATGTACATGTTGGGAGCTGCCATAGCTGTGATTCTTCACCATTTGTTAGAGACTGAAGGTGTTGTGGAGGATGATGCTGACAACCACCACAGGCCTCGGAGGAGGAGAAGAGTGTTCAGACCAAGGGTAACTTACCAGGGGCTACATGATCTGGAGATAGTAGAGCATTACAGGGTGGACAGGGACATCTTACAGCAAATAGTTGAGCTGTGCCGGCCATGCCTGAGATCCAGAAACAACAGAGGGGAACCCATCCCAGTGGACACGAAGGCATGTGTAAGCTTGTGAATACTAGCCACAGGTACCTTTCAAAGGCCAACTGGAGATATAATGGGGATCTCAGAGGCATCAGTATCCAGGGTACTACACCAGTTCCTGGATGCTATGTTACCACATGCCAATGAGCATATATACTTCCCCCAAACTCAGGAGGAGTTGGCCAGCAATATGCGTCTCTTCCACCAGGTGGCACACTACCCAGAGGTACTAGGTCCAATAGACTGCATGCACATACATATCAAGTCACCACCCGGTGAGCATGGTAGGTGATACATAAACCACAAGGGATACCACTCCATCAACTGCCAGGTCATGTGCAATGCCCAGGGCATTATTATGGATGTGTGTGCTGGCAGCCCTGGAAGCTACCATGACTCCCACATCTGGCATGCCTCACAGCTGTATCTGGTATTTGACAGGGGGGACATCCCACATGGCCACCTTGTGGGGGATGCTGGCTATGCACTGGAGCCGTGGATGATGACTCCCATCAGAAATGCACACACACCCATGCAAGAACACCATAATGAGGCACACACACAAACCAGAATCAACATAGAGCATGTGTTTGGGATGCTGAAATCAGGGTTCCATTGCTTGGACATATCTGGTGGAGCCTTGCAGTACTCTCCAGGCATGTGTGCCCACATCTTCATAGTATCTGCCATGCTACATAATATGATTCTGCGGAAACAGCTGCAGCAGGGACATACTGGTGAAGGCCCCCACAGCCCACCACAATTGCCAAGGCCATCACAGGCACAGAGGGATTCAGACCATGAACACCCTGTGCCAGCTCCAGTAGGCAGACAGAGGCGTGCCCAATATGCCCATGCCTTGGCAACGAGGGAACATATAGCACATACACTGACAGTGTAGGCCCCTACAGACTGACACACCTCTCCACCTGCACACACAGTAAGCTGGATGGCACACACACACGACCACCTGTAAATTGTAATGTATAGGTGGCCTACTGTGTGAATCCTACATAGGCAGCCCTCAGCCATTGCACACACAACAGCTATTGGAACAAGGAATATCAACACCTGAACAGTACACGCACCTAACAGCATATGTTGATACTGTATGTATAGGTTCCTAGGTACATCAGTAGGTACATGCCCGATTGTCAGAGGCCATTCATCAACCGAGGCAAACAGTGTCTGCTGTCACCACCACATCGATTAACCAACTGCCCTCAGTGGAGCAGAGCCAATTGCGGGATCATGTGTGTAATCACTGTTCCCCACACACTCTGCATGGCTTACCTGGTGTGTTAATGAGGGGCTCCATATAATGTAATCAGGAATGTAGTGGCAAAGCATGGGGAGTACCCATGACAGGTATCTGTCACCCCAGCATGCTCCAGCTATGGTTGTGTGAAGGTGTAGCACATTGTAGTGTGTGACTCACTGTGACATACATTCCCAATGCTGGAGCACATCCATTAAACAACACTTGGACATACCATTAATAGGTCTCATCCATATGTAAACTAACTGAGTTACACATTTGATTGCAGTATGGAGTAACAGCCATAGTACAGTCCACATACAAAACACCATAACACGTGTACAAATCCCAGATACCCAAGTGGTAAATGCACTGACTGTCGTGCATGTTCCCGGTCCCACGTCCTGCAAGGGACGTTATGTAATCCTGAAGGCACGCATAATGGATGTTGGATGCAGGTCATCAGATCAGGTTTAGCACATGTCAGTGGGATTATGCATTGGCAACTGCTGGTAAGCGTCGTCTAAACATGACTATACGGATATGCGCGAAACAGCGCTAAGCTTTTCTGAATATCGCGCAGATCATGGTCACCGATGTCCAGAACAGGTGAAACTAGCATTATTCACCCCTGTACTAATAGTGCCTGCTCTGAAGGGTAAAACGACCACTGCCAGGAGTAGAACACGCAACCATGTACACAATCACCTAAAACTAAGCTACCGAGATGTACCAATGGCAGGTGTGTATTGTGACAGGTTAAAACACAAATGTGCGGAGTCCAGGAAACAGTATACACTGGCATGTACACAACGAAAGGTGTGTTCTCCTTCTCACTCTCTCTCTCTATATATATATATATATATATATATATATATATATATATATATATATATATATATATATATATATAAATATATATATATATATATATATATATATTTATATATATATATATATATTTATATATATATAAATATATATATATATATATATATATATATTTATATATATATAAATATATATATATATATATATATATAGATAGATATATATATATATATATATATATATATATATATATATATAAAATAGAGATAGAAAGGGTGATAGAGAGATATATGTTGATATATACGTATTCACCTCTATCTGCAAATATATAGATAGGTCAACGACATGTACACAACCATGGAGGTACAAATAAATAGGATACTGCCAACTATCGAATATGTCACATACCGACATGCATAATCACGAGGCTTAAAGACCGAAAGACCACAGTACCGGAACACTAGAGCCGAGAGTAATATTATCACGATGTTAAGGGACATTTAGTTATCGCTGCCGGAGCTGCGGTCCGGGTAGGTACTGTGTTCAGCTGTGTTTGTGATTGCTGTAGTCTGTGTATGTGTGTGTTGAGGGTGCCATGTGCATTTCCGTGGGACTGTAATGTGTGTGTGTGTGTGTGTGTGTGTGTGTGTGTGTGTGTGTGTGTGTGTTTGCATCGTGTGTCTGTTAGTGCTAACTCAGATGTAGATCATTACGGTAGATGTGGTCATAGCTGGCCGTAGGCATACGGTTACCACCTGTCCCACTTTAAGAGGGACAGCCCCTCCCTGGGCAGTTGTGTCCTGACAAAAAATATTAAAAAGGGCAAATGTCCGTGATTGTAGGACATAATTATGTCCCATATATTATGTAATAGTTGCTTTAAATAGTTATGCCTGTATCTAAAATACGGAAATGTTACATGAAACATGATAAGTAGCTAAAGTGCTACAAGATTAAGTATGTATTCAGGATAAAAGTATGTTCTATCCTGTGTACTGACCGTGGGTATGTGTCGGCCAGTAAACACCGATGAGTGTCCTGCAAATGTCCCACTATAGCCATTTGAAAAGGTGGCAACCCATGCCAAAGAGGTTCAGTCACCAACACAACTGCAATGAGTGCAAATATCTGTGACAGAAATACACAAGACAACTGTCAGTTAGTAACATTCCCATACATATCGATGTATTTCCGGAGGTATTGAAGTATCAACCTCACTTGCATGCTATATAGAAACCAATTAACAATGGCTCAATGTATAAGCCCGTAACAACCATAGTTTCAGTCTACTAAATGATAGGTCTTCAATTAGGGAAGGAACCCACACACATATATGGAATATGTACAAATGCAGTCCCCACAAACCTGTATATGCTATGTACACCCACCTACATCTTCCCCACACCCGAAACAATTGCAATACAGACTGTAATAACATCACAAACATGCACTCACTCAATTACATCTGTAGAAGTGTTAACATACCTTGTGAGAGACACATTTGTAATGGCACCATGTGAAATCGTAGCTGTTGTATAATGGAACAGACGGAGATGTTACAGGTTTTGTTTGCAGTAGTCCCTTATCAGACAGTTGAGATGACAGGTACACTCACATGTAGAACCACATACTCTAGCCATCACACACAATCCACGGGGGACATGAATTCAAAATATCCGTGTCTCTCCAAATAGCAACAAAATCACAACAAAACACATACAGGCCATCTTCCCGAAGGTAGGGCAAAAGTGCAACACCCAAGTGGAGAATTCAATTATACCCCGCTGTTGCCACGTAACTGGCGAATGGAGTAGCTTCACAGCTGATGTGCATGTAATAATTTTCTCAGGAACACCAATTGGCGGCAGGATACCACATGTTAAAGGTATCGACGTATATAAGGATGCGTCGCCATACATTCAAACTGTATGCTCATACCATAGAACCGTTTAAACAGTAAAGGTGTAAGAGAGATATTTATGAAGACTTGGAACACTAACAAGGTATGTAGAACACTCAGTATGTTAGTGTATGTAGAGCCTGTTTTGTATTAATTAAAGTGTATGCAATGCGTAAAGTGGGAAAAGGTATTATGTAAGTGATGTCTTGTTGAGCATAGTAATGCTTGTAGAAATTGTGTGTCCTGCTGTGGGCCACAAGGTAAACATCTCATACACCACAAGGGATGCTACATGAGGGCTTTAAACACAATTCCAAACCACCCGCCATCAGTGGTAGGGTTTGTCCAACAAGTACGTGCCATAGCAGGGGATAGTATATGTTGATATACTGTCACAGTAGGCATGTGTATGGGCATATAACGAGAATAACATGCCTAAGGTGGTCCTGCTGTGCAAGTATGCTTTGCATTATAGGATAATGTTTAAAATATGTGTAATGTACAGTATTGTAAGTAGATATGTCAGATATTTTACACAGCATAACTGTTATATCATGCAAACAAAAGGTATCGTCTATTGGCATGTACAATACACAATAACAGGATACATATGGCTTGTAGTCACGGGACACTGTAACAGCATGATAGCTAACTGAAATGGAAGAGCTACTCAATTATCCATGCAAAAAGGACATGTAATAGCTTCACAGGTTCATAGTGAGGTACTATGCTGTCTGGCCAAGTCCATGTGTAAGCCCAACGACAGTGTTTTCACCGGTGGCATCTCCCTAGGGTAGTGTCCTGTCTGTGAACAGCAGAGCCATGTGTTACCTGCACCTGTGTACAGTACTGCCACTGCAGTGATCCCTGGTGTACATGTGTGTCTCCCATCCACCCATCGAGGTATCTCATGAAGAATGTTAGTGAGTGTCCCTGCTTGATGTACATAGGAATCATGTTCCAAAGCATGGTGAGTGTCTGGTTCAGGAATGTATCCCTCAAGCACGTCCCACTCATCATTGCGTTTTTGCACATATCCATGTGCATGTTGCTCTCAGTGGCTTTTGCTTATGTTGCTTATGTGGAGTATATCCATAAATATTGTTGTGGACATGGGCCCTGTATGTTCAGCAGAGGTCACCCCTGAGTATGCAGTATGCAAATGTGTACAGCTGTGGTGTCTGTAGTTGTGCCGCATACGTCATCCTTCGGAGGTCAATAATCCTCATGGTGTGTTAATGTTGTGGTATATAAAGCCATTGCTGTTCTGTAAGGTACACCCCAAAAGGGGTGTTGTACCCTTGAACATGTGTCATACGTCAGGAGTATAGAGGTACAATGGGTGCCTTTGTTCCAGCTACAAACCCATTACAGATAAGGGTGGCCATGTAGAAGGATATCCACACCACATTGGCAATATGGTTATCAAAGGAGTGGGTGCTATATACGTGTGTACTAAGATCCCGTATAATGTCCCATGTATGTAGGGGACTACCCCTATGTGATAGTCAGTGGGTGATTGGTGTAATCCAAAGGGGATGTCTATGCACCTTGTGTCATGCAGCTTGAGGCCATGTTATTGACATCAGGTATCCGTCACAGTGACACCCTTATGGAGGGTGTCTGTATCAGCTGGTGGATCAATCATGGCTCCTTGTTTGCAGTCGTCTGGAAACCTATTCAGGGAAAGTCCCTCTGTGTTAGCCTGTACCTCAGGGAAGCATGTACCAAACATGAGGGGCCCTATGACCGAGGACTGTGGTACGCCAAGTGTCACTGAATTACAGTAGGTACCACGGTATGCTACCCTCATTGTGTGGGTCCTGTCTGTGAGCCTCTTTGCATAACATCCCGAGATGTAGGGGTCGATGTGCAGGTGGATGTGTATGTTGTCAATACCAGAATGGAGAACAGTGCTGAAAGCCAATGAGAGGACAATGTAGGCTGTGTGGACCCCCTTACCATCATCAACTACCCTGGTAACTGTATCAAAGGAGTCCACCAGGTGTAGGAGCCATGGTCTGGCCCTAACAAATCCAACCCAGGTGGCATCAAAGGTCTGGAGGCCACCAATGTCTCTATGAATGACTTCCATGATGATGTGCCCCATAGCCTTGCAGAACAGTCCAGTCAGGCATATAGGGCAATAGTCCCTGTGGTTCATTGTGTTGCCACCTGTGTGGAGTGTGATAACTGTTGCTGTGTGCCATTCAGGGGCCACAATGTCTGATACAAGGCTATTACTGAATCTGGTGGCCAAGTGGGGAGGCATGTCGTTCTGAGGTTTGTGTAAATCACAGCCTGGGATGTTGGACGGTCACATGGAGTCTGTGTTCCAGGCCTTAGAGAGTGCAGGTTGGAACTGCATAGTTATGACCGCAGGGACTCTGCATTGTTCCTGTATGGATTTTGGGAGGGAGTGAGAGGGTGTAAAGTTAGCATTGAACCTATCTGTCAGGATGTTGCCAATAGCAGTCAGTCTGTAATGTTCCTACCTAACCGTCGTATGTCAGAGCAGATGTGGGTATTGCCATTGAGTACTGACATACCTCCATAATGCTTTGTGGTAGTCCTTGGAATGTGTCACAGTAATGTTTACGTAGCTAGCTTTGGAGGATGTGATAAGGGATCCCGGATTCCTACTGAGGCTGACCAGTGAGCTACCCCACCCATGGGATTGTACTCCACTTTCCAACAGCCTCCACCTTCTGTTGAACATTATGTGCATGGAACTGGACCCCCAGAGTGGTGTCCGTTATCTGGTGGGTACCATCATGGCTCTGTTTGGGATGGCATGATCCATGCAGTCGTGTAAGTGCTAATGAAGTGCACTGGTGTATGTTTCAGCGTTTGTAAATGCATTGTCCATCTGCACGGGTGTCATGATGTTTACTACCACTTTCATAAGACGTCTGAAGTAGGCATTGTAGAAATCTTGTACTGTGTATTCCGTGAAGGGTGTGGTGCCAGGATGTGGATAACAAGGGTGATTAGCATATGTTCGGAAACTGCCAACAAGGGGATAACCCCAGGTGTGGAACAACAGTCACATGTTGGTAATGTCCATGTCTAGGATATTGTTGGTTTTGGTGGTGGTGTGTATGGGTTGATCCAGCCGAGTGGAGGTTATGAACCCCAGAAAGCGTTGGCCTAATGTGTCAGTACATGAGCAGGTGTCCCAGTTAAGTGTGGGGTAGTGTCAGTCTCACATCAGTAGTACCTGTCTGAACCCTACTGTCCAGTACACCAAGAAATGAGGGCCGTTAACTGTGGGGTATGTTGTTGAATCCGTAGCAAGTTACAATGTGTATAGCAGTTCTGGCCGCAGTTAGTTGCACGTGGATCACCTCTGATGCATTGTGCTAAGGAACCAGCCTAGAGGTGTGTACATCCTTGTGAAATATGGACACACCTCTGCTGTGAGTGTTCCGGTCCTGATTACATGACTGAAAGGTGTGGTCTGCGTGTAACTTGTCAGTGCAGGTTTGCTCTCCGGAGCCTAGAGGCAGGTCCCAGTCACTACAGAGATATCGAAGTGGTCCAGTATAAGGAGTGCCATGCCTGAGTGCATTAGAGATGAAGATGTCAAGCATTGAGTAACAGTACCCCAGGTTTTGCTTGCCTGTTCCTGTTCTGGTGGTGAATGTTATTGGAAACTGTCCAAGACAGGCAGTATAGGAGCAGCAAGAGCCTTACATGTTATCTGTACTCCCAGGGCTGACAGGTGCAGGTCATCTGTGCCAAAGCATCGTGTTTTGTTAACCATGTCATTCAAAGCAGACAGATACTGGATGCCTGTGGAATGACAGCAGAAGCATAGGCAACTGTTGAAGTGAAACATTCAGTCGTTGTACAGTGGTATCAGTCTGGATGAATGCAGAATGCTTCTCAGGGCTTGGGCGATACCTTCTGGGCTACTAGACCGGAGAGCTATTGCATGTCCCTGTACATGTAGTCCAGGAAGTTACATCTCAGGGCAGTCACACTAACATGGAGAATGACAGTCAAATTGTACCTGGTGAGGTGTGGCATGGGTGCATAGGTTATGTTGCAGATCCTGTTACCCAACAGCCAGATGTAAGTGACTATCGCCTTGTGTAGCCTGCTGAGTGGGACATCAGTGTGACCGCCTACAGAGTCACCTATGACCGGTGTGTTGGGTATGTTATGACACCCTATTGGCTGTAGTTGATGGGCACACATGAGTCTGTGGGCTATAAGTAATTGGTGTTGTGTTTGGTGATGGGGGCTGCCTCTGTTGCCTACACAGAGAGTATGGAGAGGTTCTGCAAATGTTGTAGTCATACTATGTGTGGCCTGTGGTGGTGGAGATCTAGTGAGACTATGTGATGAGTGGGGTGTGTTGCAAATGTTAAACATCCCCACATGAATGTCAGGTTCAATCTGGGTTGGTGAGAGCATTACCCCCAGCATGGCTACATATGTGCATCTCCCACAGGCTGTAGTGTCATATGTTGGGAGGTGAGCATTGACTGTACATGAGACAATTGCTCTATTGCCTCATGTTTGTCATATTCATCATATAGACAGGCAATAACACTGGTAAGTGACACTTTGATATGCCTGTATATTCAACCATGTCTCACAAGATATGTGAGTTACGTGTGTACAACAGCTGTTGTACTGTAAGCAAGCTGGAAATGTAAGGACAGACAGTGTACTTGTAAGAAATGAGTTGGAATGGGTGCTATAGTAATTAGTAGCTCATGAAGTGCTTACATGTTCTGAACAAGTGCTGAGCATGACTATGCAATACAGATAGGGTGTTGGATAATATAAACCCACTGCAACCCACAAGCTGAGACGCCAGTCATAATTGGAGGCACTGCACTATTACCCTGCTGAGTATGGTCTACAAGTCTATGAATCTTTATCAATGTAGATGTTAGCAGTACAGATGTAGATGACAGTACGGATGATTTCACACTGCATAGCATACCTGTGACAGGTCATAGGACATTATCACCCATACTGTGTTCCAGCTACACTGAGTATACTAGATGTACCTTCGTATGTCACAGGAGTGGTCTACCAGTGGCCTGTTGACAGAAGCAACACTACAAAAGGTGTCTGAGTGACATGTGCATATCACACCAGTGGCAGCTACAGTAAAACAGGGTTAATGTTTTGTACTCCCCCCTCATTGCAGCCCATACCACACAGACAAATGTGAGGCATCTGCGTATGTAAGGATGTGAATGGCCATTACCTAGGAGCAATAGCTGTCTCAGTGTTGTGGACAACATACAGAATGGGCTTTGTGGGTGAGGTGCGTGACATATGTGCACAATCTGACAGCTGATAATAGCATTGTCACCGCTAGGTGAATAACCCTGTACCCGTTAACTACCACCTAGGCAACGGTCAACATTATGGACACTGTGTATAAGGGATGGTGCTGTGCAGTTCACCTCCCTGAGCTGGTGACATCTCCAGGCCTATTAGGTAGTCATACGAGGAACCCATGTCATGACAGGGTGCCATCCATGAGCATGGAGATCATTGGACAGGCATACTTAGCACTCGGGTGACCAATATTGGATCACATATCATCTTTACGGGGTATTGGCCATGCATGGATGGGCGGTACCAGCCTTCACAATCCTCACCTCCACTATGCAACATGCTGGCTACCTTGCATAAAGACATGTGCTACACTGTGATGTTGGACATGCTACACGCACATATCCTGATCTGAAAGACATATGTCATGGACAGCTACCATCCTACTACAAGGATCGCCACATGCTGGACAGATTCCTGTGCCATACTTGTTACATACTCCTGCCATACCATGCAACTCTGTCCATCAAAGCTGCACATGTCATCTCTGTCATACATGGTGCGATGACCGCATGGTAGATGTATCATTAACTGTCTGGATCAGTAATGTGGCACTGATGCACCTGGCAGTGGCAAAATGGCTGTTGGATACAGCTAGAAAACCTTGCCCGTACATGCTATAGTTGATAACCATCCCTGTGAATAACGTCCGGCTAGCCATTGTCCCATGTGTATTACATGTGCAACACAGGTGATACGTGGCAGGATGTTGAACTGCTGTACAGTGCCGTGTAGATGTATATGGCAAAACACATGCATGTAAAGGTTTCCATGCGCATGTGTGCATTGTCACTGCTCATGTCCGTTAAGGCAGTGTATGTGTTGATATGTGACATATACACAGCATCAAGGTCAACAGCATTGCTGTGGACACATCCAGGCATGTGCTGATAGGTAAGAACACCAGTACAGGCAAACAGACACGCCCACATCAAGACAGCATTCACATCGAGTATGAGCAATGTAATAAGGTGACACACATATATGATGATGATATCCAATGCACAATGGGTGTTACATGTGTGTGACACAAACATGTCAGTCATGTCAGTGTCATGATGATTTGCAAAATAACTGTTCATATGTACTAGCTGTAATACAAATGTATGTGCAGCTGTATCTCTGTACATCTCTGCGATACTGTGACCTGTCTCCATCATTATGTCTTCCAGATAATGCCTCATTCATGCCTGCCAGCATATAGCCACCTGGAGGATGATGCCCTCATCCCATACCTCCATGATAACCATGAGGTGTTGGCAGGAACTACGCAGGAGGGTTAATGATGTGGGTAGCCATAACCGCACCTACCAGCAGGTGTGCAGACACTGCACGGCCCTGATACGACATGCGAAACAGCATGCCAATGCAATCGCCAGGGAACAAGGTGGAACAGGTGGTGGGCCACCAACCCAGCCCCCACTCACACCCACCGAGGAGCTACTGGCCAGCCTGGAGACACCCTCAGAACAGCATCCACAAGCACTAGCTGCCATCGTGGAGGTGGGTGTCTCCCAACCACTGAGCCTGGATTTGCCTGGTAAGTCACTACTGCACATATGACTATTATATCCCATTTAGTTGCATGTGTCACTGTACAATATGTAATGTAACATCATATGCAAGGTATGTTTACACACATGCCGCATACTATAGTATGCTACCCTGTGTATGCACACATCTGCATACTATATGCTATTCTACAGGCGAATGTGTTAACATGCACAGTGCACCCTGTAGCTGTCATACAGTCATGGATAATGTTCAAACTGCTGTGTCACCCCTATACAGGTACCTCTGGTGTGCTGCACAGACATCAGTCCGTTGCAGGTGAGACAGTTATCAGTATCAGGCATGTTAATGCATATATCTATTCGCCATGTGTCCAGTTAACACATGTACACATAATGTATGGTCCAGTCACGATATACAGGTTGCATCTGTCATCAAGCACACTGGCTACCCATGTGCAATATATACAAACTAAATGAAACACCGACATGAAACCACAGTATCTGTCATTGCTAGATGTGTGGACAGCTGTGCATACAACGGTGGAGGTGTTGTTCAATGTAGGCATATGTACTATACATTGGAACAACACATGTGTGGTATGCAAACAGTACCACACAGTGAGCTGGGATATGGGCAGCCCACAGGATTAACCATTGTGTAATATGCCCCTACAATGGGTGCACACATTGTGATGTGCCATCTGACAAGTCCCAGACATGTAGTGTTCCGGCTGCAGTATTGTCTCACTATCCCATAATACATACCCCACATAACAAACATACACCCCTTTGTCTGCATAACCCTGTGGACAGTGACGTATCTGACATCTATGGGTGTATGTCATATGGGACAACACAGACATGTGAGATAGACGGCCATCACAAACATTTGGCCAACACATCTTCACACATGGCCATGGAGGATGGCCAGAGACATGTAGCCACACAGTAGATGTGATGTGTATACACCCTGTTGCACATTGTCCACACATGGTCCAACTATAGCCTTTGTTGAATGGTTATATAGTCGATGTGGAACACTGGACATACTAAAAGCCTGTCCACAGCTTGTGGAGGTGTCACTTAATTTGACCATATAAGATGTGTTGAACATCATGACTGTGTCATAGCATGACAGTAGTCACTTGTACAGCTTTCACAGACATAGACACCACATCAGGTGACAGATACCATACATTTCCCTTGCTGCTGTTGGACATCACTGTCAGCCGTGCACCTCGTGTGTGTGTGGTACATAAATGTCATGTGGGACATGGTGTATTGACAAGTCTGCCATGTGTGGACACGGTTGCCAGGCAGATAAGACATTTTAGTAGTTGTGCAGGGGTGTCATCCGTAGGTCTTCCAGTGACCTGTCACATGACACAGCATGGTTTGGTGTGTATACACCTCAGCGACGTGGGTCACAATCCACAGTAGTTATGTAATGTGTATGCACGCAGTCATGGCTATGCACTGTGTGTGTGTTACACACTGTATAGCAATATAGGTGGCTCATGATGCCATGCAATGGCACAGTGTCTGTACTTCACACTGTATAGCAATGTGGATGCCTCATACTACCCTTCAATGCTCATGCACATCTGCTAAAAGTGCTTTCTATCTGTAGGGCATACAGACAACACTGCAATGTGATACCCATTACACCGCTGTACATGTGTCAGGACACCATTGTGTCAGACATGTATGGATGTCAATGCACACATCAGCAGATTGCATGTCATACTACATGTCAGTGTCAAGGTCACATCAGCCATGTGTACTGTTAAGCTGTGCTGGTCCACATGGTGTATCACAGGGATGAATGCTTACTACCATGATTGTGTGAACTGCATGGCTTCTGATATGACACCTGCTTGCTGTTGTGTGCAACCCAGGGAGGTATGCTAACTACCACTATTAATGCCTGAGCTGCATGCCGTCTGCTGTATCACATGCATGCTGCATGCCATCTGTCAAATCACATGCATGGTGTATCTGTGTGTCTGTGTGTCTGTGTGTGTCTGTGTGTGTGTCTGTGTGTCTGTGTGTGTGTGTGTGTGTGTGTGTGTCTATTGTAATTTAGAGTCTTTCTTTGCATTCACAGGTGATGTAGGTGCGTTACCCTCCTGCGGTCAAACTGATGTTAGTGTCCCCACAGATACTAGCAGTGATGAACATATGCATGAGGTACAGGCAGGGTTGTCAGGGGCTGAATCTGTGCCAATGGTTGCCATCCCAGCTGTGTCCCCCTCTTCCCTGCACACAGTTCTCATGCCAACACATACCCCATCACCAGTGGCCATAGAGGAAGGACAGTCAGCGTGTGTTAGCTTGGAACAGGAAAGTGTGGTGGCTACAGAAGGTGTGTCTCCACACCATGGTGTCAGTGTAATGACTGCAGATGTGCCACACAGGCATGTGGCTAGTGCTGCTCGTAGGAGGACCTCTGGCAGACATGCACCTGCAGGACAGAGAGCAGCAGCCGGTGTCACCAGACGCATGTTCCAGATTGTAATGGTGGCACAGGCACGTGCTGAACGGCAGAACACAGAAGGACAGAGGCTTCAGAGGGCTGCTATCCGTTCTTTAAACAACAACATCCAGGCATTGGCAAATGCTCAACAGCAGATTGCTGATGTTCTGGACAGGGGATTGGGTGACATGTTTGGAATCCTTGACCGTGGCATAGCAATCCGCGAGCGTGAGCTGTCTGTGCTGGAACATCTGGTAGGAGTGAGGCATAGGCCACGTGGACGTAGGCCAGCTACACCACCTGGTGCAGGTGAACGTGAATGAGCCACATCACATGCCCGCTCCCACAGTGCCGGTAGCAGTAGCAGTGCAGTTGGTGCTGTGCTGTCCACACCAGGACACAGCAGGCCATGTGGACATGGCCCTGGATGTTCCCAGCGGGGACACGGTTCCAGTGGACATGTGTCATCGGACAGTAGCCAATCTGTACCTCTGCCTGGTAGTGCCCGTGCAACCCCTGGCAGGCACAGGTCATGTGGCTGTGGCCAGACACAGTGAGCTGTACATCCTGGTCTGTACAATCTGGAGCTGTCAATAATACCCCTGTGTAGGCTGGACACATGGCAGAACTGTGTGCACACATACACGCACACAGCAGAAACATCTGTAGGGCACCGCAACACTCACATGCATAATGTAACCACACATGTCCAATCAGATCACCGGCCCTAACCCACACACATGATGTCATCCACTGGCGCAGTCGATGCCCCTGGCAAACATTATCACCCTGTGCATATGATGATGCCTGTGCCGCAACCCTGTCATCCACACCATCGGTGCAGGGACATGCTCATATGGTCTGATGCACAGGGTGAACAGAATAGTGAGAAGTGTATATTACATTTGTTGTGTACTGTTGACACGCACCAGACATACCATGTAGTACAGGTTTAGAATGCATTGTTATATGTTCACAGTATGTGTCTTGGTAACAACAGTAACATCATGTTGGTAATGATGCCCTGCTTCCCTCCTTAAGGTCTACTTGCATGTGCCAATAAGTAGCAGTGTTTGCAGTTTCCCATGTGTAAATGTGGAGTACTCACAGACATGTATGGCAATACCAGCATGCTATACGTAGCCTCAACGTCTCTGTTAGAAAGGCTACCATTCCACAGATGTCAACATGTGCGTGTCAACAGTACATCTACTGATCCAGAAGCATGTGAGCTGTTTAATAGGCTACAGTGACTAGAGATGTGACATCCATACCGGGTCACATCACAGGTATGGTGACATGGTGCGGGGGGTTTACACAGCTGTTTGGCTGATGTCAATCTTAGAGGCCAGTTGATAGCATGAGGCCTCACTGTGTAGCAGTAATACACTGTCACATTACAGGATGAGAACATGCACAGACATACACAGAAACACACAGTAACATGACCACACTCACAGGGTCAACAACACTATAACGCACACTCAATAGTGTTGAGGTGAGGACCCCTGCCTATGTGGTAATCACCTTCACAGTACTGTGCACCCACATGATGCGACACAGAGAATGAACATGTACAGGTAGCCAGTAAGGCTGAGACCGATGGCATCAACTGGGTAGTAGACTGCATCACCATGAGGGGTTAGGGATCATGTCTGTTCTGTATGGTAGCATACACCCTCACTCCATGCACCAGACAGCCATACATACATACACACACACACACACACACACACACACACACACACACACACACACACACACACACACACACACACACACTGTGGAGTCCACAAATGTCATTCACATACAGATAGCTGACGTGTGTGATACACACACCACCCCTGCCTACGTCTTGCTTTCTACACTGCAGTATGTACAGATCTCTACAACAGTGTACAGGGGTGTGTAACAATTGGGATGTATTCCCCACCATAAGTGGCATATATGGTCACACAAGCAAACACACATGGCAGTACTGTGAATCATACACCTGCTATACGATGATACATCTGACAGACATGCAGCTGTATTGGCCGCATTATGTGTACCAACGCTACCTTTGGCAATTGTGCTGTTATATGCATACGGGAGGACATAAGTCTAACAGGTGTCAAGTGATGTACAGTCAGTAACACCCTGACCACTGTGTAGGTTGTATGTCTTCACCTTCAAGTAACAGTAACATAGTGTACTGTTTGCACATGTAATAGTAAGATGGCTTGTGACACACCCGTGAGCTGTCTTCAGCAAACATCCATCTGCAAAGGTGGACCACCACTTTATGTACACACATCCATCCATACCTGATGTACATCCTACCGTACTGTCAGTATTTCACCATATACAGGTGTCAATGGTGGGGCTGCATTGCAACTGCATGCTGTAGTTAGACACAGATGAATGACATACATCAGCTACTGCACATGCATGGTAGGTGCATGCACACCACTACATGTACATGTGTGTTGGTCCTACATTCCTGTCATGTAGCCATGTTTGTATGCATTGCAATTGGTGGATATGTGTGATGACATACATGACACATGGACTGTTGTATGATATGTTGGTTGTCATGGGTAACTAGTACAGAGGGAATGTTACCTCAGTCAACATTGCTACCTTATGTACTGTTAGCATTCAACAGCCATGGACCTACCTTCTATGTGCATGCGTGTGATTGCTGTAGCCACTTGTCTGCATGGAGGACAGCAAAAGCTATGCTATGTACATATGTGTGTGTGTGGGCCATGTACATATCCACTGCGATTACATGTATGTCATATCCAAACATGAGTGTTTTTTGGTGTACAGCAACAGTCATCTGTTACAGCTGTGTAAGACCCAGGGCCCCTGTTATGTGTAGAGCTGACCTGGTTATGAACTGTGGTATCATTGCATTGCATACCACATGATGGAACCCTGTCAGTACATGTGTAGTCTGCACAGTTGCTGTAGACCTATGTACAGTCCACTGGTCATGAGTAACATGGTGTTGTAGTAATGCATGGACGTGTGTTGCTGGTCCAAGGACATGGTGATGTCTGAGGGCTACATAGTAGAATGCGGCATTTATCACTGTAATCTGCACCTGAGACATCTGTGATGGCTCTTGAGTGTGTACTGGTCAGTACATGTGAGTGGCCTTCATGTACATGGGGACAGTAACACCTGGAGCTGTCCGTCACGGTCTTATGGCCCACATGTCTGTATCTGAGGTATACGGTGGTAATGCTATTGTGCGCAACTGTGCCATATGCCAGGTGTTCCTCACTGCAGAGATGTCTGTATTCCCCATTGTTGGATCTGGATTTTCAGCTGTGATCATGAACGCTACACAGCTAGCACTGACGACCGGTGTCAGATGTATGTAGTGCAGCGTTCGTGCTAACAATGTTCACTATCGACACACTGTGCCCTTCCGTGTATAGAATCCGTGTGCATACAAGACAGCCCTTCGCTACTACTAAGTGTGTGAGAATGCCCAGTATGCTGTTGTGTAGATGGACACACAGTACATTCCAAACTGTGCCCTTCCGTGTTTAGAATCCGTGTGCATACAAGACAGCCCTTCGCTGCTACTAAGTGTGTGAGCATGTCCACTATGCCATTGTGTAGATGGACACACAGTACATTCCAAACGGACGTGTGCTACTAAGTGTGTGAGCATGCCCAGTGACACCTTGTGTCGGTTATGTCCATCTGTGTATGGGCATGACCACTGAAATCCTGTATAGTGATAGTGGTCATCCAGGCAACAGATGTCCATACCTCACGTCAGGATGGATTCCTACATTGAACACACAGGGACTATCTTGAAGGGTGTACTGTCTGTGGCACATCTCGTATCTATGTAGTGTTGTAATAGTGCTCTGTAGATAGGCAGTTGTCCCGCTCACACCAATGCCGTGTGTTTGTCTACGTCTACCTTGGGACAGTAATATGCTTTTAAACTGCTCACTCTCCATACATTCCCTATCAGCGTCTTTGCCTTTGCTGATGATGTCATCCACCTAGAAGTATGCCTCTGGGAGTGCTGTGTTCCAGTAATCTCGGTAGCACATTCTGTAACTGCGTAATGCTGTAGCGTGATAAGGTAGTTAGGTGTATGTTTGACTCCCGGCTCTGCCAAGTGTGTGTGTGTGTTTCCAACTGCCTGGGGACAGAGTAATGCTTTTAGACAGCTCCCTCTCCATACATTCCCTATCGGCGTCTTTGCCTTTGCTGATGATGTCATCCACCTAGAAGTATGCCTCTGGGAGCGCTGTGTTCCAGTAATCTCGGTAGCGCTTTTCTGTAACTGCGTAATGCTGTAGTGTGATAAGGTAGTTAGGTGTATGTTCGACTCCCGGCCCTGTCAAGTGTGTGTGTGTGTTTCCAGCTGCCTGGGGACAGAGTAATGCTTTTAGATGGCTCCCTCTCCATGCATTCCCTATCGGCGTCTTTGCCTTTGCTGATGATGTCATCCACCTAGAAGTATGCCTCTGGGAGTGCTGTGTTCCAGTAATCTCGGTAGTGCATTTTGTAACTGTGTAATGCTGTAGTGTGATAAGGTAGTTAGGTGTATGTTCGACTGCTGGCCCTGCCAAGTGTGTGTGTGTGTGTGTGTGTGTGTGTGTGTGTGTGTGTGTGTGTGTGTGTGTGTGTGTGTGTTTCCAGCTGCCTGGGGACAGAGTAATACCTTTAGATGGCTCACTCTCCATACAATCCCTATCGGCGTCTTTGCCTTTGCTGATGATGTCATCCACCTAGAAGTATGCCTCTGGGAGTGCAATGATGCTGAAACTCGGTAGCGCGTTCTGTTACTGCGTAATGCTGTAGTGTGGTAGGCTAGATAGGTAGGTGCTCGATTCCAAGCCATGGCAGATGTGTGTGTTTGGCAGTTTTACCCTATGTGTTGGTATCTGTGGGTGGCTAGCTGCGGGATGTGTTCAGTGTGTTTTGTTGCTGACCTATATAGTGTCCACAGCCCGCATATTCTGCCAAGACACTGGGTTGTCAACACATACATTCGCCAATAGGTCTGGTGAGTAAATGTCAGCAGCCCTACTCTTAACCTTAATACAGTCTGACCCGTGTGACGCAACAGAACACACTTGCCTTGATAGTAACAACACTACATGATGCAGGTGGCACATGTAGTTTCCTTTTCATGCCTGTCTAATGCTTTGCTGTCATGTGGTCCGCTGTTGTGATATAAATGCAATATCTACATATGTGTGTACATGTATATGTGTGTATGTATATGTGTGTATGTATATCTATGTATATATGTGTACAAATAATATATATGATATATGTAGATATAGAGAGATAGACATAGATATAAACATATATGTCTGGGGACATCAGCACTATTGAATGTTTGTGCCGGATGATCTGTACGTGATAACCTTGGATGTATGCATATCTGCCATGGCGTAGTGGTAATGCACATTGTCTGTTGTGTGCAGGGTCCCGGGTTGTAGTCGTGTAGACACCGGTTATTTTTTTGCTGGGAAGACCATGGGACATCGAATATGGTGATAGTAAGGCACCTGTTACCAGGTGTGTATGGATCTGAGTGACACTAAGCAGTGGTTATTAATTTGGAGGTTCGGTATGGGTCATATAACTATTCATTAGAAGATTATACTATGCAGATGAGGTTGACAATAGTGTATCCCATTTATCCCCAGGGTGTGATGCAGATACCTGGAGTGTATGTGTGTAGTTAGCCGGGTGCAGGGCTCAAATATAGTTGACAGCATGGGAGGGGGGGGTCAGGCATACTGTACGTACATTGCAGAACTGTGCCTCGGGAGTGCTCCTGCCTTAGCACGCCTAAGCTATGGGTGTGTCTATACCTGCCTGGTGACATTGGGAGGGACAGCAACAGTGGTGGGGTAGTCAGGGTGTACATGCTGCACAAACTGGTGATGATCAGCACAATCAGCAGATGACATGGCCAGCCTGCACCTGAACAGTACGGCAATGTGAGCAAGCAGCATACACACAGGTTTCTTCCACACTCTACACCACCGGTGTATACCTGCGGGGACATTTCACGACACAGTCTAACCAAATGAGAAGGGCTGCAGCAGGCAACATAGACCAACATGTGCAGGAGGCTGAGGGCAGAGAGGATGTTTATGCTGCCGAACATCCCTTACTGGGGTGACATAAGACTTTATAGACCCAGGGTGACTTACCAGGGGCTACATGAGCTGGGGATGGTGGAGCACTATGGGGTGGACAGAGACCTCCTACAGCAGCTTGTTGACCTGTGCCTGCCACACCTGACACATCAAACAGGCCGAGGAAAACCCATCACAGTGGATACCACGGTATGTGTTGGCCTGGGTATACTAGCCATAGGTACCTCACACAGCACAACTGGGGATATCATAGGGATCTCACAGGCATCTGCATCCAGAGTATTGCACCAGTTCACAGACGCCATGTCAACACATGCTAGTGAGCATGTACACATCCTCAACACATGTGATTAGTAGACCAGCAATATGCATCTCTTCAACCACATGGATGACTACCCTGGGGTACTGGGTGCTATAGCCTGCACACACATACACATCAAAGCACCACCCGGTGAGCGGGGTAGGGCCTACAGACAGTCACTGCAGGGGCATACCCTCCAACAGCTAGGCCATATGCGATGACCAGGGCATTAGATTGAATGTGTATGCTGTCTGCCCTGGAAGCTATGATGATTCCGATGTATGGCTTCTGACACAGCTGTACCACACCTTTGCCAATATGGACATCCCCTACAGTGTCCAAGTGGGGGATGCTGGGTAACCACTGGTGTCGTGGCTGATGACACCCAGCAGCAATGCACACACACCTGAACACTCACACCATAATGAGGCAGATGCACAGGCAAGACATGTACTTGAGCATGTCTACATATATACATATTTAATAGATCATAATATTAATTTTACATTAGATATAATACATATATTTTTTATTTACAGATATAAATAGTTTTTTTAGTGGTTTAAAGTAATGGACTGGCCTCTCTTGTCACACGGTCCACATATTAGCTCTACGTTTTAGATACCAAGTCATTCGGAGGTTTTCCTCCTGCCTGGCACAAATTTAGCTTTTACATTGACATGGCAAATATAATTATACTGAGCATATTTTATAATGGACTCAATAATGAAATATAGGGAGAGTATAATATGGTCGCGATACTTTTAGTCTATTTTTAATGTATGTTTTAGATGAATTTTGCCGACTTAACGTAAATATTGTATATCTTTACTGAGAGACAATAGTGATGAACGTGATTCTGTTTAAATGTAATGGTTGTTTAAAGTGTGTTTTTATCCCTATTTCACTGACTCAATATCATGAGTTGCTGCTCACAGTATATAACTTTAAATGATTTGACTTTAAGAACTCAATGGTATAATTAATTGATTAATTGATTAAGAGCTGCAATTACAAGATATATAAAGGCATGATTCACTGCAATGTTTTATAACTTGTCTGAAGAAGCGTGCATTGGCACGCCGAAAAGCGCTTACTTTTTTGGATTTTACATGAATTAAAGCATCTATATTATTCGTGGTGGTGGTCTACCTTCTTCATTTTATTATCGCTAGCTTTTTGTGGTTGACCAACTTCGAGGGAAAGGTGTGCTTTTTGTTTTGAACTGTTTTTGTTGCTTAGCTCCTCACCGGTTCCCTACACGATGGAAAATTCAGCTGTTGAACTTGATTACCATCCGGAAAGGAATATGTTCAACTCTAAATGGGTTCAGTTAATGGAACAGAGATCGAATCCGTTGCTCAGCATGGATCTGTCTGTACAATCAAACACAATTGAAACAGGTACTGTGAATCTGCTCAATGACTTTAACCCTTTATACAAAGAACTGGAAAATGATTTATATAGACAATTTAGGCTGATGTGGCAACGCCGTCACTTAGAGGCATGCCTTCATCATAAAGTAGTACCTAGGGGAATGAGGGTACTTTGCATGCCCTCGTACGGCAACAGTCACCCCGTGTTACTAAAGAACTGGCAAAAGATGAACATTGAACTTGGTTATAAGTACATACAATTGATTATTGATTACTTTCAACCTATTGAAAATGAATTAGCAATGAAAACTGAGTCTTTATTCAAGGACATAAGCAAGAGATTTAAAGGGGAAATGTTCATAAACAAAATTGACAGTCTTATTAACCAAGTTAGTGCCTATGGAGAACGTCTACAATTGCTCAAATTACGTAAATTACAGAGAGACATTCAAGATTTTTCCAATGGCCAAGTCTTCGTATGGCCACGATATAATCAGAGAGAAGGACAACAGCGAACCGAAGGGGTTGAAGGAGGGGTTAGAGGACTGGTTAATGAGAACGAAGAGCCAGTTCCATTGACAGATTCAGCCAGGTCCTGTGACGTGAATACGGCTAGTGCGCTGAATATTTCTCGAACTGCTACAGATGACAGCACACCACCACCCAATCAGCAAGCATTGACAAATCAACATGGGCCGGGAGCGAGACCGAAACTACAGCAAACCAATCTGGACTCTTTTTTACCACTTCCTGTACGTCAACGAAGAGAATCCAGAGGGAGGTCGACAAGTCATGGAGGGCGGAAAAGACGCACATCAGGAGAACCGACGAGCAAGAGGGGACGAGCAAAGGATTAAATGACTTAGTTTTTAACTTATCGGATATAATTTTGACTCAAACGGATTATAAGTTGTTAAACAGAGGACTGAGCTTCATTCCAGCTCAAGTCAGTAATGTTTCCATTTTGTTAACTGAATTACGTTATTTCACTCGCAATATAGCTTTGGCTCTGTTTTTTAAACAATCTAATCAGAATAGTAACAGTATGAATGAGGGAGTGAATGTTTTTGAATGCTATAAAAGGAAAATCACTTTTTCACCTACTCAACATCCGTACATAGAATGTTTCCTTAAAGCCTGCGAAAATGATTTATATAAATACTATGATAATTGTGAAAAAAGCGCCAAGATGCTTTTTCATAACATTCCTAAGGAAGAAAGACTAGCAATGAACGTTCTGTCTAATGATAGAACTGTGACGATTAGACCTGCAGATAAGGGAGGGGGGATTGTTATACTTAACAAAACAGATTATATTGACTATATGGTCACACTTTTAAATGATGATCTTACTTATAAGGAAATAGATAAGAAGACAGTGGATAAATTAATATATGAAGTACACCATGATCTCTATGATATGATGGTGACTAGGCAAATCAGCCATGAATTTTATTTGTTTTTGCTTATTGAACACCCACTGATACCCTACATCAAGGGGTTACCCAAGATGCACAAGGGTATAACACCACCACCCTTACGTCCTATAGTTGTAGGACACCAGTGGGTCACAGAAAATATGTCAATATTTGTTGAAAAAAAGCTTAAACCTATAGTGAATAAAATCAGTACCATCTTAAAAGACTCATATCAACTGATTGATCACCTCAACAATATACAGAAACATGTTTCAGATAAACACTTACTTGTTACTTTAGATGTGAAGAGTCTTTTTACGGCGATACCCAATGCATATGGCCTAGAGGCCATAAGACATATATTAAATGTTTCTAGAATCTATAATAATAGTGAACAGATTTTATTAAATGCATTACTAGAGATAGTGCTTACAAAGAACGTTATGATGTTTAACAATTCTTATTATTTACAACAGTGGGGGGTGGCCATGGGCACCCCCTGCGCCAACTCATATGCTAATTTGGTTGTATATAAATGGGAGACTACATGTCTGTTCTCACACATGGCATATCATAGAGTAGTGGCGTACTTTAGGTTTGTGGATGACATACTGTTAATTTGGGATGGAACCCCTGAGGAGCTTGAAGCTTTTATTAAAGATCTGGAAAAAAACACAGATTTTCTTAGATTCTCGATGGAATATTCTTATTCAAATGTTAATTTTTTAGATCTCAACATTAAGAAAGAAAACACAGGTAGGATAGTCACATCTCTTTATAGAAAAGAGTGTTGGAAGAACACACTATTAGCACATAACAGTATGCATCCTAGATTTATTTTTTCTAATATTATTAAAGGGCAGTTCACTAGGATAAATAGGATATGCCAAGATAAAATTGAACGCAATATTGAATTTGACAAACTTGAATCCCTACTCTTAGATAGAGGCTACAATCGGGATGATATAGCATATGTAAAGGAAAGATTTATCAATGATGATTGTTTTAAACCAAGGGTTATGCACCAATATAATGATGGCAACAGGCAGCCTGAATACCAAGAGCACAAACAGATAAGATGCATTATCAGTTATACTAGTGACAATAAATATATTACTGATATTATCAGTAAAAATTGGTCAATATTAACCACTAATGATGAAATAAAGGGGTTAATAGGAAGTAGAGCATCATTTACATATAAAAACATGCAGAATTTAAAAAGAATTTTATGTAATGAAAAGTTTAATTATGTAGTCAGCAACAAAGCCACTAGGGGCACTGTCCCATGTGGAGGATGTACTTCATGCAAATGGGTATCCACTGACACAAAATTTTCACATCCTGAATTAATACAAGGTATTGATATTAATTGTTCAGCTAATTGTGATGATACCAATGTGATCTACTTAGCGACTTGTGAGTCATGCCCTGCTTTTTATGTGGGCATGACAACAAGGAGGCTTAGGGACAGGATACAAGAGCACTTATATGCAATAAAAAAGAAAGATCATAAAAATGCATTATCTAAACATGTCTCTGAATGTCCGGACCATACATTTCTGTTTAGAGTATTACAAAAAAGAATGCCCAATTTAAGAAAAGGTGATAACTTTAATGACTTAGAGAATTTAGAGTTAGACTGGATTTTCAGGGTCAGAGCACAAAAGTACCCTGGCCTCAATAGCTATGTTAGTATTAGATCACATTTAAAGAAAAGGAAATATCATTGATATGTGTATTTTACAGTGTAATTTAAGAGTCTTTGGTTAGATGGTGAGTTAACACTAGAATGATTGTATATATGAAGGCGCTAATATACATTTTTAACTAGAAGTAGCCATTTTATATGATATTTATTGAGCATTTTATACATGCACTACCATTTTGATATAGTGTTTTTTGATATTTTGCATACTACCATGAACACCTTTGTCAGGTCTTTACACATATATCTCCTTATCCACTTCAAAATTCCCCCTATACTACAGGTCTCTTTAGCAGCTATGCTATATCTCTCCCATAATGAATTTTTTGGGATCAGTGGCAATGAATTTTAGTCTTATGTTTTTTGGGATTAGTGGCAACAAGTTTTATTCTTTATGTTTTCTTTATATATAGTGTTATTCAATGGTTTTTTGCACATCTATATTTAATGGTTTTTGTATATCTATATTTATTGCACACTACGTTACCACATTTAATATATAGGAAATGAGTATCTGGAACAACATGATGCAAAGCATTCATTTTTATACATATATATAACCTTTCACTCCATATAGCATAGGTTTTTTTCATATTGCTATGTTCTCATTTTATATGTTAACTGGTATTTAGAGTTTCCACATACATTTCATATATTACATATTTTTGTTATTTCATATATATTTTTGTTATTTAATATACATACATATTGTATTTGATATATACACGAATGTTTTTTAGATTTTTATAACTGCAATATATGATATCTACATATATACTATAGCTTATCTCAGTTTTTGACATATATACATATTTAATAGATCATAATATTAATTTTACATTAGATATAATACATATATTTTTTATTTACAGATATAAATAGTTTTTTTAGTGGTTTAAAGTAATGGACTGGCCTCTCTTGTCACACGGTCCACATATTAGCTCTACGTTTTAGATACCAAGTCATTCGGAGGTTTTCCTCCTGCCTGGCACAAATTTAGCTTTTACATTGACATGGCAAATATAATTATACTGAGCATATTTTATAATGGACTCAATAATGAAATATAGGGAGAGTATAATATGGTCGCGATACTTTTAGTCTATTTTTAATGTATGTTTTAGATGAATTTTGCCGACTTAACGTAAATATTGTATATCTTTACTGAGAGACAATAGTGATGAACGTGATTCTGTTTAAATGTAATGGTTGTTTAAAGTGTGTTTTTATCCCTATTTCACTGACTCAATATCATGAGTTGCTGCTCACAGTATATAACTTTAAATGATTTGACTTTAAGAACTCAATGGTATAATTAATTGATTAATTGATTAAGAGCTGCAATTACAAGATATATAAAGGCATGATTCACTGCAATGTTTTATAACTTGTCTGAAGAAGCGTGCATTGGCGGCACGCGAAAGCGCTTACTTTTTTGGATTTTACATGAATTAAAGCATCTATATTATTCGTGGTGGTGGTCTACCTTCTTCATTTTATTACTTGAGCATGTGTTTGGGATGCTCAGTTCACGGTTCTGGTATCCAGACACATCCAGTGGAGCCCTGCAGTATTCACTAGCTACATGCACACAATTTGTTATGGTATTTGCTATGCTACACATTCTGATCCTGCAGTAATAGTTGCAGCAGGAACAGCATGGGGTAAGACCACATGGCCCAACACCACTGCCAAGGCCTGTACAGGCACAGTGTGACTTGGCGAAGGAACTACTTGAGCAGTGCCCAGTCGGCGAAAGACCGTGCACAGTATGACCTGCCCTTGGCAAAGGGGCAACACAAGGCATATGCACTGACAAAGTAGGTACCCATGGATGTCACCTCTCTGACCTGCACACAATACAATGGATGCCAAACATGACACTACCTGTGGTCGGACATGTATAGGAGGTGCACTGTGTGCATCCGACATAGGCAGCCCTCCAGCACCGTCCTCAGGTCCAGAACACCCCCAGGGTATGTCTATCGACCTAAAAATTGGCAGTTGTATTAGAATGTGTATTTACCCATTGCTATGGTATGTATGTGAGCATACAAGAGACTCTGGTGGCCGACTGTTAGGGCAGCAGACAGTACACGTCCATAGTGGCACCATGACATCTGTAGCACATACAGGGGTCACAATGGTAGCCAGTAGTACACAGGGTGTCCTAACCCACTGCAGATTATGGGCTGAACATCATGTGTGTCCGTACAGCCCTCACACGTTCCATGCAGCTGGACAGGTGTGGACCAATACAGACAAATAATATACAATGGCCTATGGATATGCCCAATGAATGGCCACAACCCCCAAAGACACACACAGACTACAGCAGGCAGTATGATGTAGGTTGTGAAAGCTAGGACGTCCAACACCACTGTGCTGGTATTTAACGCTGGGATCTGACGTACACTGGTATCCCTCCAACTGGCAATTTAGGTAGGTCCACACACTGGCATGGAGTACCTGGCATACCAGTACAGTAGCGGCAGATGTGTACAACTGTCAGCTGTGCTCCCTGTCCAACCTACACATGTGAGAGTCATGTGCGCCACCCACGGTGCTGTGTAGGACTGTAGATGCGGTTGGATGTCCCCCCACGCTATGCAGACATGTAGCAGCTGTCAATGCCACATGACCATTAGCTACCCTGCAGACACAGCATGACACCTGTCTGTGTAGAACGGAGGGGTCGGCAATACAGTACTGACTATCTGGACATGTGACACATGCGATACAGTTGTCCATACTTGGCATGCTCACACACATGACGGTATGACGGTAATGTCGGTCGACAACATGCGTAACAGTCATACTGGGCATGCTCACACACTGAAACACAGGACGGCCAGGCATGCATACACCAGTGGTCCGGACATATCTGCCAGTACATTGCTATACTGTTGGATGACTGCACTGCATGGTGTGTGTGTGTGGTCTATTGTCTGTACATATGCCATGGTCTATTGTTAATTCACATGAGCTATGTGCGCAGGGTACTGCTACCCACACGTGAATAGGGTGGTTCTTTGTTTGCGGACAGACCGACGCCTTTGGATACGGACTGGGTAAGGCACATTCCAGCAGGTGGGAGCAGTTGTGCGTGGGTTTGCACAGTATTAAGCACTGCTGATGTCTGGTTACAGCACCTTTTACCCGTTTAGACTCCTCATTTCTTTGACAGTGCACTACTGGCATACTGGTAGACAAACACGCTTACAGCCGCTTGCTCACCAACATTTCTGCTTACATTTGTCACTCACACTGGGTGTGTGCGATCCCTTGTGATGCGTATTACATCAGACTACATGACTACAGTATCGGGTATGTCTAGCCATTTGGCAACGGCAGCCATTCGACTGTACGTACTCTGCGGCCTGTCCAGTGACGTAATCATATTATATGCGTGTTCCTTATATGATCTGCTCCCATCTGCCTGATACATGGGAACCGATACTCTGCAATGTTGACATGTGAATATGATTTTGTTAACGCAGCTGTTCGGCGAGTCATGCTACCGCATACCTACTGTATGTTTTCCACCTTTCAGCTTGCACGACGGGAGACTGTTGGAATAACACCTTTCCCACTTTGCATGGGACAGTCCCTCATTAGGCATATGTCATGTGACGATACTCTAGCCATTGCAACTGTCCTGATTAGGGGACATTCTCATATTCTACATGTCTGTAGTGGTTGCTTATTACAGGTCTTGTATACCTGACACGTCGATATGTTATATGTAGTAGCATAAGCAACTTTACAGCTGCTAGACTACGCTTTGATTTGTGCTGATATGTATATTGCTGTACTATGCATGGCTGCAGGTATGTTCTGCCCTGGTACGTCTGACATTTCTACAGAGCAGGTCTCACTTTGGTCATTCAGAATGGTGGCGGCCCTATAGATCCTATATGTAGAGCTATCACATGTGTTAAGGCAACACATACCCACAGCCAGTTGTCAACTGACTACTTCCACGGTTTGCATACGTTCAGGTTATTCTTGTAGCATTATAATTGCTAATACTGTTTCCTATTACATGTAGCTGTTTCTGATACAACAAATTAATTTCTGACACCACTACACACAATATATGGCCTCCTTTCCCGAACTCACAGGCCATATGCCATAACATTCATTTTGCAGGACACAACTGCCCAGATGGGTGTGTCACTCAAAGTCGTATGGGTGTGAAACCTCATCTATTATGCTATCGTCTACCTAAGGTGGTCATCAAATTATGCACTTTCCGTCACTAGCTGACCTCACATACCAATGGGGGAGAATGAACACTGTATCAGGAACACTGCATAACACCCTGTGGGACACATGTAGAGGATTGCTTCTATTAACCAGACACATTGACAGTCACAGAGCATATGCATTCATTCACGTTTGTCGAGGTACATGCCGTTTATGGCTCATACATGTTGTCATCTGTCATTACCTGTATTCCGCCACCTGTCCACCTAATATCACTAGTTCTGGAAGTGTTTAGTTGGACTTTGTTACATTCTGATTCATAACTATGGACATCCATGCTAATCGGGTACATGGCACTGATTTGGTCTATATGTATTCCCCCGATGGTTTATAGACTATCCGGTAGATGTGCTCTTTAGGTTTGGGACATATAGGCATCTGCTATGCCCACATAGGAATATTAATGACTTCCACTGGGTGGGCCTACTACATCTCTGCCAACCAGCACCTGCACACTTAAGCCCATTATTGCATTCCCATGGTCCACCTACCTGGCACCCCTCTACAGCACTCATGACATATACTTACTGTGAGCGCAGCTGGGGTATGAGCACACCCCTACACATTGCCCACTCTCCCCGTCTCGGGACACATGTCGTATGTTTTGTCAACCCATGTATTATCACACTTGCACCACCTACTGTTCCATGTACACCTACATCCTGCTCGCATCGATGATAACAGGTTGACACATACACTGAATTTTTGGGGTCCCGCAAGGGACACCGTTATCCATGTTTAAAGTGTAGACCTTGCAGATCTCTCCCACTGCTACTTTCCTGCCAGTGTTTTGGACAGCAGCAGTGTATTAATCTTTATTGCCTGTCTGTGGGGTACAACATTTATTTATTGGACCTCCCAGTCACATATGCCCGGGCTGTATATATGTTACCCCTAATTGCTGCAAAGTAACCTAGTTATGTACATGTGTATATCTACAATGACATATATATTTGTTTTGTGTGTATGTGTATATATCAATACCTGTTGTTTGTATATATATATATATATATATATATATATATATATATATATATATATATATATCTGTAGTATATCTTTGTGTGTATATATATATATATATATATATATATATATATATATATATATCTGTATAAATGTATATGTGTATATAAATCTATATGTATATATATATATATATATATATATATATATATATATATATATAGATATATATATATATATATAGATATATATATATATATATAGATATATATATATATATATATATATATATATATACATATATATACGTTTTTATCTATATATACATCTGTGTATCTGTTAACCTATACATTTCCCGGACATAGACACTTACACATGCGTATTGGGTTTTATCTCTGCTTCAACAGCATACTATTGCCTTAGTCATTATGACACCGACACTTTACTCCGGTGAACTTGTGATCAGTATACTGCATGCTATACAGCGGACAGATGTTGCACATTTTTCATGTCTGGGGTGCCGCTGATAAGTGTGATGTGATACAGTGTCATTCAACCTATTACTCGTATGCACAGCCTGTTATTCCTGCTACTGTGTTTGTTTCTGTGCACATTCATATTATTACTGTTAATAGAATGAGTGTTTGTGTTACTGAGATTGTACGTCAACATATTGATGTCTGCATGTAGTTGTGTCTTTCTGCTTTTCCCAGTTTGGGGTTGTCACAGCAGAACTCCGTTCTGCTCATGGGTGACGTTTAGGTTTTACATGCCGGGCTGCCAGCCTTGACGCACAACGTCCGACAATGATACGCCCATTCATGCATGTCTCCACACAGACGACGCTCTATCTGGGAATCGCACCTACGTACTAGCTGACCACCACGGGCTGCTCCATTGCAACCGGCGCAACATACCGTAGCACTCCTGTGTCCATAATCGCATATCCATAGTTTCCCCAGCACACCCGTGTTGAGTTTCCACACATAACAGCCATTATACACCTGATATCGCAGTCATGACACACCTTTACACATTGCCCTCTCCAGAGCATTGGGACCCTACACACATTTTGTACCACCTCGTGTATTCACAGGCTCACCATCCATTCATATTTGCACATACGTGCTTTTCCTGGTGTTATGGATTACGAACGATTTGTGGGTTACAAGTGAAGGTGGTCGCAACATGTACTACATTCCATCTGTTTACAATGTTGACATAGCACTTCAACGATGTTATGGCCACTGGTATAACCCTGCCTCTGGTGTGAATAGCAGTGCTCTACTCACATTTGTGCAGCTTTATCTGACATACGCTGTGAGCACTTTATAATACCTTACTTGCTCTAGATTCCCTTCACAACCCTTATGTTTGCTTTCGGCTTTTGGCATTCATTACATATATATATATATATATATATATATATATATATATATATATATATATATACAGATATATAATTGCATATTTCTGTTATGTCTGTGGATATTTATCTATACACACATCTATCTATCTATCTACCTATCTATATATATATCTATATATATAAAAGTTACAGCTGTATAAGACAACATACATTTGCTATGCTACAAGCAGGCGCACTTGCATCTACTTATTCTGAGTTACATATGTTTACTGCCACTTCTTTGGGATTACATGTGCCTTATTCCTTATGAAAGTACCACTTTGATTGATGGAATCCGGTCAACAGCCCCATGCGAGACACGCGGTCACTGTTACATGTATAAATGTTGGCTTTACAGCACAGAGGCATTCATTACACAATTAATATGTGCTATAGTCGTACTTGAACCGGGAATGCCTTTACGTTAGGTGGATGCTCTAACCACTACACTATTGTTGTTCTGCCTCATTTATATGTATACCCATGGCTCATAGCTACTCTGACATACGCCTCACCGCTTCCCTTACACAGCAGGCATCCATTCTCCTGCTGGGAAAACTGCAGTACTACACTTCTGACATTCCCTGCTTCCTACTGCTCTGGACCCGTGCTGCATGTCTACTCACTCCAAGGATATTCAGAACTCCTACGCTTATAGTCCTCGCACATACGCGTGTTTGATTGTCAGGGTGATCATGTGCTGGTCCGGGTTTAGGCTTGTCTGACTGGTGACTAGAACTGCCCTGGCACTGTTCAAATATCAGCCGTAGCACATGGACAGAGTTAGTCCAGATTTTAACATTCTACCTGTGTTTACAGACGCAGGTGTTTGGGCACCTCTGACCACATTATTAGGTCGATGCTACATAATATAGGGTGGGGAGTGGTTCCACTACATAATACAGGGTAGGGGGGGGTTCCACGTGTTTCCCTTCACATTTGATTATTTCATTCATTTATAGATACAATGAATATTATTCTGGACATCAGTTATAAATTCACTACAGGTATCCAATAGTCCTGTCAACAGATGTGACAGTTGGTTGGTGCACATATGTGTACGGACCTCTGTGATACTCGGGGACTAGTTTCTACAGTGACAGGGACAAGGCTATGACAAATCAGGGACAATCACGGGCACTTCTACCATATTAGTACTATTAACTTGGAACGTGTTGACAGATTCGTATTACTACTAATTTTCTGCAGATAAATGCGACTATTACTCTTCATTGCTGTAAGTAGTCATTCTCATTCAGCACCTTTCCTCCAAAGGTCACTGACTTTGTGAGTGATTAAGAGGCTGGCCAGTTATTGTGAGAATGCTCTGACCATTGGTAGGGTTGACACATTGTCATATGTACAGGTTGGGATATATTCTGGGGACACCAGATTGTTTAGGCCAACACATACCCACGGTCAGTGCAGGTTTAGAACATTCATTAGTTTCCTAGCTGTGAGCCTATACCTTTAGCACTTTAGTTGTTAGTCTGTTTCTTGTACGAATTACGTATTTTCTATCCTGATGTGACCACTTTAGGCAACTGTTACATGCAGTATGGTACATAGTTATTTCCTACAATCACAGGACATTTGGCATTGTATCATTGTTGGTCAGGACACACCTACCCACACAGTGACTGTCCCTCACACAGTGGATCAGGGGGTATCCTGTTTAAGTCAGTGCCTTCATCACCTTATTTCCATGTGCCATTATGCGAATGTGTGCAATATATTCTCTCGGTTATTCATGTCGGGACACGTGCGTCACATGCAGGTGTTTGATCCTGGGTAGTAGGTTCTGCATGACCATCTAGGGTTGGACAGTCTCGTGCACCACTACTGCACATTCCAACTTGTGTCCAGATGTCTACAGGACTGGACATCGTGTCTTGATACCCATTCTAATGTTTACACAGGTTACTTATCCCATGAAGGATATCCAAAAATTTAACAAGACCAATATCGACCATTCTTCTGGCATTACGAAAATGTGCTGGGGGTTTTACATGCAAGGGATACATAGTTTGCAATCCTGAAACTGCCTAGGGTGACACTGCCTACTACATATGAGTAGTGGTCACTATGTGTAGATGTGGCTGCGCCAAACTAGTAGGCCAAGTATGGTTGGATTTGGTGGACGTTCAGGTATGGGGGCGGGTTGTGTGCTGTGAAGGGGATGCTGGGTATTCCATTATGCATCCAGATGTGTTGCATTTGATTTGGCCGGTTCCATCAGGACCAATCTGTGGGTATGTGCCGGTGACATTTCTGTACATTTGTATCACACATTTTAATATTCATATGTTTGTGGGATTGTGTTCTACAGTATGGCCTGTCTGGTTGTATTGCAGATGTGTATACATGTTCTTTGTGTTTCTTTCTGATTCACCCGCTGCTCCCTCATACACCTCCAGTTCACCTATTCTGCATACGACACAGTCTCGCCTTTGAGGATTATACCATTACCCATCCCCCCATCACACATATTTCTGACACTCCATCCATCGCTGCTTTGGTTGATGGCCCATGACACGGTCAAGGTAACACATTGCATGCACTACATATGTCAGGTACCTGTATGGTTGTGTGGACTACCCTGGCATGTTTCACCTTCCACATGCTATACATCACGCACATCGGTACACACCCATACTTAACTTTCATGACATGGTTGTTACACCCAGGTAATACCCGTTCAACTGTGACACATCCTGACAAGTACGGCCTGGACCGCAGATGTGCGGATTTTGGCCAACTGTTCTGATCATTGGTAGGATGCCACCTTTTCCTATGTCCAGGATGGGATATATTCCGGACACATATCCGATTGTACTGGGCAACATGTACCCACAGTCAATGCTACGGATAATACTGTTCCTTTAAGCCTACATGTTGCCTTATTGTTGTAGCATTTTATATGCTTCTTCTGTTTCGTTTATATGCTTATTCTATTTCCTGTCACATATGGTATGTTAAATACAGACATACCTATTGTATGTGACTATTACATGCAATGTGGGATATAATTCTGTCATACGGTCGCTAGATATTTACATTTATCGTGGATTTGTTATGGACACAACTGCCCAGCTGTGTACTCTCCCTCACAATATGGGTCAGCTGGTGACCCTGACCATTGGGCTGGGCGTACCTATTGGCGGCACGCTAACATGATACATTTCACTTCCACTTGGTATAACTATCTACACTGCGTTGGACTACGGGCACACGGTTTTCAATGTCATTTGTTCGAGGGATAGGGACCTGTTATTCCCTACCATGCATTTGTGTTTGCTTTTTCATTTTGTGTTCGCAGGAACTGTCTTGTATGCTTTGCATACGTTTCAGTATCCATGGACACTGACAGATGTGATTACTATTGCTTGCAAATTGTTATGTGCAAGCATTTTAGGTTGCACGTCGACAGCTGACATTTCCACGCCTCCGTGCGGCACTTCGACATGCCCTATGCACTCGTGCTCTTTTCCTAAGCACGTGGCTGTGGCGGCAGCACGCCTTTCATTAATATGCATTTGGTGCTACTGCGCCATCTTCATGCCACATGGTTGGCGCAAGTCTAACGCCGGCCTTGCGCCGAGCTTTATGAATCCCGGGGCAAGATTCTCCTATCCTTTTGGAATACATAAAACACGTAATGATATTTTGTTGATATTCTTTGTGTAATGGAACCTTATTTATAAGAATAAAATATGACCCCCTGCTCATTCTGTGTAGCAGAAAAGAGTGTTGGGCTGTTGGGCATGCTGGTGCCTATTGGAGCATGCTCTCTGCTGGTACCACAAATTATAAATGAGATCTATTATGGAGAAAAAGTTAAATTTTTTAACCATTTTTTTTTTTATTGTAATTTATCTCATCCCATATTATTTTCAGAAATCTTTACTGACAGAGAGGAAAGCAGCACACCTACTAATAGCCAAGCATACATTCTTAAAGGAAATTATAAAGTAAACAAAGTATTTCAAGTAGTTTAATTATTTAATTAGTATGAATTTCAATGGATTAATTTATGGACAAAACTAGAAACCTTTATCATTAACAGTGTTATAGAAATGCAGCAAAATAATCCAGAAGTGTTTCATCTGACTGTAAAATGTATCCATATTTTGCCTTTGGCAGCATAGCTCAGATTACAGTGCTAGCCTCTGGAGGAAATCATGAGGATTCTGTCCTGCATAATTATTCATATAATGGATCCAGACTAAATGATTATACTTTAAAGAAATTGTAACAAATGCAATAATGCTTGGCACCCACGTGTTTTTATTTTTTGTTGTTTTTTTTTTTTTTTATTCATAGCCTGATAAGTATACTAATTCAAAATGCAAAGACCATTTTGGGTTTACCTTGAGCAACGCACGTACTGCAAATGGGACACAACTTAGGATTCTCATTTACAATGGCTGATGTGCTGCCATTTATTACTATTTAGTAAATCCCCTAGCAACTGTGCAGTTACACTGTATTTTTTCAGACTACCGTCCTGCCTTCTAATGTACGGTTGAGAGTTTGTGTGTATATGCATCAATGTGTGTGTTTTTGTGTTTGTGTGTGCATGTGTCTGTGTGTTTATTTGTACATATGCCTGTGTGGTGTGTGTGTGTGTGTGTGTGTGTGTGTGTGTGTGTGTGTGTGTGTGTGTGTGTGTGTGTGTGTGTGTGTGTTTGTATGTTGTGCACACTAATGAGAACAGATTTTTTTTCTGTGTGTGCGTGTGTGTGTGTGTGTGTGTGTGTGTATGTGTGTGTGTATGTTGTGCACACTAATGAGAACAGATTTTTTTCTGTGTGTGTGTGTGTGTGTGTGTGTGTGTGTGTGTGTGTGTGTGTGTGTGTGTGTGTGTGTGCCCATTAATGTGAATGTAGCTGTGAGTGCATGTGTGTGTGTGTGTGTGTGTGTGTGTGTGTGTGTGTGTGTGTGTGTGTGTGTGTGCGCGCGCACTAATGAGCTAATGAGAACAAATTTTACAGATTTTTTTCTGTGCATGTGTGTGTGTGTGTGTGTGTGTGTGTGTGTGTGCGTGTGTGTGTACATGCGTGCGTGTGTGTGTGTGTGTGTGTGTGTGTGTGTGTGTGTGTGTGTGTGTGTGTGTCTGTGTGTGCATGCGCTTGAGGGTGTGCATGTTTGTGCATAAGTTTGCATGTGTCCCAATCAGTGGCATGCCTAGAATATTTGACACCCAGAGAAGATTTTTTTTAACAACCACCGCAGAGATTTTTTTCTAACACCTTTTCCTCTGTGGCAATTGATTTTAGTTGCCGTCTTTTGGCTTTTCCCAATTTGGGGTCGCCACAATGGAACTAAGATCCGCTAATGATTGGCAGTAAATTTTTGCGATGTCGAGTTGCAAGCCTGGCGCCCAACCATCAAAGAAGGAACACTCACACTCGCACCTACCTGCATGTCTTTAAAGTTCATGTCAACCATGAGGAGGACATGCAGACTTCGCACAGAAGGTGCCCCAGCCGAGAATCGAACCAGAGAACCTCTTGCTGTGAGGCGACAATTGTTTTTAGGAATAATCACAAAACAAAACAAAATGATGGCTGGCAAGGAACAAACTAGGCACAATGATCAAATCCCCAAAAGACTCAGCCATCCTACAGGAAGGCTGTCCCAAACAAGTAGCTAGTGCCAGAATCATTGACTAAAGCTAAATGCCAAAAGTGCATTATCATCTTATTTGGAAAGCTGAATAAGACAATGACAACACATCCCTAAGAACTGACCCAGCAGTTAAAGATTTGGCAACTTATGTGGACAGTTGACTTCAAATTATATTACAAACAGATCAACATGAAGCAAACATAGGGACATTCCACAAAATCAGGAACAAATTCAACTTGGTTTTACAAATACAGCACCCAGAAAGAAAGAGAGAGTAAAGTTTGCAGCATATTTCATACAAATGCACACTAGTCATGTAAAGGCAGACTATAAGCTAAACAAACAATATGAGAGTAACTTGCAGATCAAACATATTAGGCAAATACAAGAACATTCTGTAAAACTGGGGACAGTTTCAAATGTGCTTCATACAATATTACAATTTATTTCACACAAATACACACCAGCCATTAATGCCAGACTGAGCACTAGTTATTTCATCAACAGCACAGCTAGCCACCCCCTTCTAAGAAAAAAAAACTCCATAAATATTCCACTTTATTTCACACAAATGAACACCAACCAGCCCTTAATACTAGACTTTAAGCTAAGAAAATTAATTTATAAGTTCCCATAGCACAGATAGCCATCCCCCACCAAACATATTAATTTTATTTCACAAAAATGTACACTAGCCAACCTTTAAAGTAAGATGAAAAGGACAAAGTTACTGCCAATCCCCCATGCAAATATACCTTAAGGATGGAATTTAAAATGATCAAATGAAAAGGACAAGTTACATTCATCCACAGAACATCTGGCCTACCCTCCCCCAAAAAGGATAAACATATTCCAGTTTATTAACACAAATATTCACTTGCCAGCCTTAATGGCAGAATATAAGCTGAGCAAGTGAAAGGGAATGTTTAAGCCACAGCAGACGGTAGCTACCCCCCACCCTACCAAAACAAAAAGAGGGCAGAAGAGTACAATGAAAAAAATAACATAAATATCCAGTTTAAAAATATTTAAACAAATACATACGAGCACACACACACACACACACACACACACACACACACACACACACACACACACACACACACACACACACACACACACACAAACACGGTAACCTAGCTGCTATCCCCCTCCCCCTTTCTAAAAACAGGAAAGAAAATCTGGTTATATTCCCACTAAAAGAAAATGCTTGTCTTCAGTCCAGTAGTCCACAATGCCCTTGTTGATTCACTTGCTGCGATTATTTATTTATTTATTTATTATTTTACATTTGTTGACCGGGATTGTCCGACTGAGCTGAAGAGCCCTTTTTCAGCAGAGGCCCAGGAAGAAAAGCTCCAACATATTATACAATTTTCATTATAAATGAATTAAATATAAATTAATTAATTGATTAATCCAGAAAAAACTTTTCCACTGCAAAACTTTTCACTGCACTGTAGTACTGTACAACTAGAAGCCTGTTGCTAATTTTAAAAATAACTGTGGTTCTCTCCAATCCTATCTATAGTCCCTTCCAAGGGTACCTCCAATCTGTCCCACATTTTCATGCACAGATGCATGGACACATGGTTGCATGCAAGAGGAAGAAACAAATCATTTACTTTAGGGGAATGGATTGGGCCCTACACACACACACACACACACACACACACACACACACACACACACACACACACACACACACACACACACACACACACACACGTACAGAACCCCACAACAATAGCCATTCCAATCTCCAATTACTTAACTATTTCTCCCCAGTTAACATAAACACTGTTCAAACCTGTCAGTGTGCATATTATTTTCTTCTTTACTTCTACGGTGATTACAGATATTTTGATTTAATTTAAAACTTTTGTTTCAAATTTTATAGCCTGGATAATGATGGACATTCCCTAAACAAAACAATACATTCTCACAATGGAAACAGATTAGCAGTAAACATCTTTGCCCTTGAAACTCACATTTTTTGAAACAGCATTGAAATCAACATTCAAAGAAAATGCATCTGGCCATTTTCAAACAACATTTACCTTTGGGCTGTTTTCAAACCATAGACCTCTTTCACATATTTTTAGGACCATGCATACAGCATGTATTTTTTGATTCACCTTCCTGATTGTATTAAATTATACTCCTTGTATAATACTGCACCACATGTTAGAGTGCATTTCAAATGTGTAGTTTTGAACATTTTTTTACAGTAAGCAATGAATCAAAACATATGACCCAATAATGACAAAACTGCCCATTTCAGAACATTTCTACCATAAAGGGCCACTCAGACTTCTGTCATTACAATCCACCAATATCAGTCAATATGTACAATCTCTGTAGAAGTAAAGGACATCTGAATAATTCCACATTTAAGAGATCTGTAACTAATGAAGAGGTTGCTGCTAGCAAACAACTTTATATTTCAGAGTTTCAGCTACAAATTTAGTGCTTGTTACCTTTGAAGAATAAATTGCCTATGCTACATTAAAAAAATGATAAGCTGGCAATATTGCAACAAGGAATGGATGGCAAACCAGCAACAGGTTTATAGTTACTTGGCATCTCATCCAAAGGAGGCCACACTCATGGAAGCAGCACCCCAACCCCTCGCTGTATGACACAGTATCAGCAATCTATCTACATGTTGTGGGAGTAGAACCCACAGACTCCTGCATCAAAACAAGCATGCTACCTGTTGTGCTATAACTATTTGCTTAACAAAACAGTTGCACATTGAGAACAGACTTAGAATGAGCAGCAGTAAACTTCTCTTCCCTTGAAGCTCAAAAGCTCACAGTTCATTAAAAATTCACCAAAACTATTTTTTTAGTAGTTTGGTAGTTGGTGTAGAGGATTCAGGATTTTGTTTCCCGTAATCAAGGTACACAATTTGAGCCTGAGGAAATTAACTAACTTGCCATCCCTAACTAAGGCATTTCACCTCCCCCCCTAAACACACACTCTACTGTGTAAGACAGTTAAATAAAGTAGAAGTCCACATTGTGAACCCTTCAGGCCATTATGCCTCTCCTAATGTGGTCTGTGACTACAACAATTGACTACAACAATGCCTGTCTACACATCAAGATTAGAAAAGGGCACCAGAGGTTGCTTCATCTGGGTAGACTGCAGTAATTACTAGTCCAATCCACTGTGATTTTAAGTATCCTCAGCCATAACAATCATTACATAATGTATAAGTGTGGTGGGAACACACCTGTGCATTTGAGAACTCTCCTGCTTATTTGACTAGTACTTCATGGCCCACCAGTGATGCCGATTGACATCAGCTAGTGATTATAGACTTCACTTCCCTGGCCACCATGGTGAACCATGCCTAGATGATGCATTTCCACATAAAGTTTATGTTAAGCTTACATTATCATATGGATAATGCAGCTCAAAGCATTTCTGACCTTACTGTATTTCAACAACAGTACTGAGGTGATGCTTCCTATAGTGCAGCTTCAGTCTGCAACAAACAAAACACTGCTACAGCTATTAGGATGCATGGTGGCAGCTGTCTCTGCATCTTCCTTTGCAGGCTTTTCTTGAAAAGTCTAAGAATGTCCACAGGGTGTTGGTCACCTTCATATCTGAAAGCTCCACTCAGGCAGTTTAGATTTTTTTCAAAAAAACATTTTTATGGATTTGCTTACTCTATCTGCTTGTGGTAATTGAGTTTTTTGTGGAAAAGGCTAGTACCTGCGATCACTAAAGATATATTCTTATTCAGACAAGAAGCTCAGTTTCTTTCCCATGTTAGCCTAGAACATTAATCAAATCTGGAAAGGATTCTACATATCAGTGTCCAAAATATAAAGGAAGTCTTCTTTGATTTAAAGACATGCCTTCATAAAGAGTTAAAGTCCTTACATGCAAGCAGTCTTCTAGTGGTTTAGTATATCATCAGCCAAAGAGAATGGTTTTCTACCAACTCTGCAATTAATCTTTTAGGATTTAGGGAAGAACAATGATCAGTGGATTTTCTTTTCATCGCTGTGTGTCCAAGCAAACTTAGTTCAGCTGACAGAAAGCTTTAGCCTTCTGTTTCTCAATAAAGCACCAGTCAGCACTTTTTCACATATGGAAATCTCAAGTATTGACCCACTTGCTTCTCACGGAGTGTCAGCATGAAAAGTTTTTCCTCATTTCACCCATGTATGTGACCATCTTCATGGTATGGTTACAGAAGAAATTGCTTTATGCCTTTCCTTTGCAACCTTTCATTCTCAGGGTTCTGGTCTGAGAAGTCTTGGAATGGGACAGTAGAATCCTTATGGCCTGTTTTTCAAGCTGTCAATCTAAGTTTCCAGCTCTTTCAAACAGGTCAGGTCCTGTTCTTTTGATGACAGAGTTACTTCTTGTCACCTTCCTGGAAAACCTCCATCCATCACTCTTCATACTCTTGAGTGATGGTATGATTTCTATAACCTTCCAAACATGAACTAACAATTGTTACACTCAATGTAGGTTCACTGACAGGACAGAGCATAGATGTAGACAGCATGATGGTACATCGGAGCTGGACATCCTGTGTATCCAAGACCCAAGACAGAAGGGCAATGCAGCAAAACCACTTGGCTTGGGACTCAGAGTCTACTACTCAAGAGAAGGACAGCCTAGAAATGGTGTGGGAATTGTGGTGACAGAGGCTTCAGAAGGCAGGAAGGGATACCATCAGAATTAGTGACAGACTCATGGCAATCAGATTCTAGTGTAATGATAAGGCAGTATTCATAATCTCAGCCTATGCCCCACAGCAATTTTGTATTAGTGAGGAAAATAGTGCATTCAGACAGCAGTTGCAGGACCTACTAGATAAAGCAGGACAACATGAATTTATGTTCATAATGGGTGACTTGAATGCACATATTGGGACAGAAAGAAGAAGATATGAGGACTGCAATGGTCCCATGGGTGGAGGCAACAGGAGAGGCCATTCTAGACTTCTGTCAGGCAAATGGCTTGATAGTAGTCAACACATGGTTCAGCAGGAGAGACAATCAAAAGATCACGTACAGGAGTGGCCAACATGCAACACAGGTAGACTTCCTATAATAAGGGATTGTGGTAGAACTGGTGAATACAAAATCATTTTCAGCGAAAAAGGCAACCCACAAACAGATAAAAAAGGTAGTCAGAAAGCCTTCATAAGGGATGCTGGCAACAACCTGCTCACCAGTCCACAGGACATCAAAGGCAGATAGAAGGAGCATTTTCAGCAACTTCTCAATGAAGAGAACCCAGTAGAAGCTGTACTTCCCCAGAGACAATCTACAGTGACAGAGGAGGAGGAGCCCACCCTAGAAGAAGTAAGAATAGCACTAATGAAAATGAAGTCAGGGAAAGAAGCAGGCTCAGATGAGGTCCAGCAGATGTGATAACGATGCTGGGAGAGATAGGAGAGAAATGGCTCCTGAGGATACTCATAATACTATGGAGAGAAAGGCATATCCCATCTGACTGGAAAAAACGCATTCTAGTGCCACTGTTCAAGAACCAAGGTGGCATTCACAACCATGGGCAGTATAGAGGTATCAAACTCCTGTCCTACTGGAGAAGGTGATTGATAAAGGAATATGCAGAGCAGTAGAAAGTAAAATGGGACATGAGCAGTTTGGATTCAGATAAGGATGCACCACAACTGACCCAATGTTTGCAGTGAGACAGGTAGTTGAGAAGAAGCTAGAGATGAGGAGACAGTCTAACTGGGCATTCCTAGACTTGGAGAACACCTATGACAAGGTCCCAAGAAAGCTGATTTGGGCATTCCAGCAGTCGTTCAGTCCCTAAAACAATGGTAGAATTAGAGCAAGCTATGTTCAAGGAGCCAATACCTCAAGTACAAACAGTGTTCGGTCTCAAAGAGGGGTACCAAGTGGGAGTGGGTGTGCACCAGTGTTCAGCTCTGAGTCCACTGGTGTTCATACTAGTAATGGGATACATTAGCAAACAGGTTGGAGGGGACAGATCAACAAAGTTGCTGTATGCAGTTGATGTGGCACTACTGGTGGACTCTGAGCAAGAATATCAGCAAAGGATAGGATAATAGAATACAAAATTGAAAGCACATGGGATGAAACTGAGTACAGACAAGACAGTTGTAATGGCAGCAAATTAGGGAAATAAGAAGAAGCTGAGTATGGAGATAGAAGTGAAAATAGTGGAACAGGTTAACATCTTCAAGTATCTGGGTGAGGGGGGTGCCTGAGGAGAAGGGAAGTCTGAATGAGGAGGTCAAAGTCAGAATTAGAAGGGCTACAGCCAATTGACAATATGACAGAAGAATGCCAAAGAAGTTGAAAAGTAAGCTGTACAAAATAGTGGTGTGACCAGTACTATTTTATGATACAGAATCCTGGGCAGTAAAGGCAGACCAGCTGAGAAAGCTGGAGGTGATGGAAATTAAGAACCTGATAAGTGTGGTGGGATGCACACTGTGGGACAGATGAAGAAATGAGGACATAAGAGCAGAAGCCAAAGTAGCTCCAACTGAAGAGAAGGTCAAAGAGAACAGATTACTGTGTTCCAGGCACATGTACAGAAAAGCAGAGGACAATCTGGTGAAGAAGACTTGGGACATACAGGAAGAAGGCAAGAGGAAATGAGGATGTACAGCAAAGAGGTGGATGGATTGTATGAGAGAAAACCTGCAACAGTCAGGCATAAGTGTCGAAGAAGGCAGGAAAGTGGTATTGAATAGAGAGAGATGGCAACCACTGACAAGACACCTCGACCCAATGTAGAAAATGGAAAAGGGGGTTGATGACGATTATGACGATGGGCTTTCCTTCTTGACATAATTAATGGTGTCAGTCAGTGGTAAAATAAACAACACCAAAGTTAAAAGTCCTTCACTTATAACAACACTAAATGTGCTGTGTGGCTTATATTAAATGCTGGCAGTCTTTGCTGAGTTTCATTCACAACAAGAACATATTTGATCTAATTTCTTCTTATCAAGCTGAAAGACATAATGCCTGATCCTATTACAATGTTAGATCTTGCTACATCTAGAGCTGTGATTTTTATAGGCTATCTAAAACTTCACGCACATTAATTCACTGAGAGAAAAAGACAAATATCAGGTTTCACAGAAAATGACATGCAAGTGTGCAGTGCTAATTTCCATAAGGGTTGTTCTAGGAATAGGTGCACAGATATTCAGATGCATAATAGGCATTGAAGAGCATTGTCATTCCAAGCAAAGGACCTTATAAATGAAGAGAGGTGTAGCTATAGTGGAACAAACACCGCTAGGCTACTTTATGTCAGCAGCATTGCTATAGTAGTGCACATGACTGACAGGATAGACAAATCAAAGCATCACTTACCAGGCTGGCCAGTGCCATGGGCTGCTTGTTCCCCTGGTGACCCTTTGAGCACAGCCTGCTAGTCATTTAACTACATCAGTCATGCCAGAATGCACTCCAGCATCCCATATGGCTAAGGCATGCATGCACTTGCCAGCACACCTTAGTATCCACCAGCTTCTGAAGTTGATGACAAGAGACCACTCAAGACTCTCCCGATTCATTTTCAAGTAAGAAGCCTTCATTCCAACCATACTGTGAGGCAGGCATGGAAGTTACCAATAACCTGTCCATGTCACCTTCAGCTGGAACCAACATCATCTTATTAAGAGGCAGACATGGTGGCAGCAGTAGTGCAGCAGTTAGCATCATTGTCTCACAGAAAGAGGTTCTCCGGTTTGATGCTCTGCTGGGGTGCCTGCTGTGAGGAGTCTGCATGTCTTCCCTGTGCTCACGTGGGTTTTCTCTAGGTGCTCTGGTTTCCTCCAACATTCCATAAACATGCAGTAGGTGGATTGGACACTCTAAATCGGCTTTAGCTGTGAGTGTGTGTGCGAGTGAGTGGTATAGATGAACTACCATGGCTGGGCTAGCCACCCTATGGTATAAACCTTGGCTCGAGATGATTGTCACTGTTGAAGTGACACCCCAACCCCATGTTTAAAATGGGAAAAGGAGTTATGGATGGATGGCTGGCTAGCTGCAACTGGTGATCCAGTGCCAAAGACAGAGGCCAGCAAAGACTGAGGTATCCGATACCTCAACTAAACCTTCTCCTCTAAAACCAAACATACAAAAGTACGACACAATGGAAAAAAATTACAACTATCATATGCTACAAACACAATTGCAATTTTACTTTAAACTGGCATAAACATCATGCACACCTTACTATCAAAAAAGTCAGCCCACATTCTTCAGCGCACACAGCTATGTTCTGCTACTGCTCCCCTTTCACAGTAAAACAACGTATGCCTTCTTAAATGTACATGCACAAAATCTAAGATAGTGGATGACAATAGTACTGAAAAAAAAAACTTACTGTACCTTTCAGGCTCCCTCTCCTGAACCTCTGCATCCGAAAAGGGGAAGCAGATCAGGGGCACATTTTAGATCACTGTACCAATGCTGACATAAGGTGATGATAGTGTTGCCATTCATCATTCTTGCCATCTCATGCCACTTTATGCAATGAGCCATTGCTACATAATAGAAGACACTCTACATTACTGAAGCAGACATCCAGTTGTCAGCGTACCTGGGCACCCACTAGCCTCTGCAACACGTGCCTTAAGACAAATGGAGATGCCTTTAGTCCACTTTCAGGAGAGTAGTATCCATTCTACCCCAAAGAAGCTGACATGGAGAAACAGAAGATGCCAATAATCTTTTTGGGTCACCTCTAGCGGATATATATCACATGCTAACTGGAATTCCTATGCAGACAATGACATGGCAAGCTGAAGATCTGCATTCTCCACTACCTGAAGTAGATGTGACAGCACAGTCTGGTCCACATTTGGAGCAAAATGGTATTTCCACTTATATGGATGCATTTTGTGAATCTCATATTGCTCAGTGTAGTGCTGCACCATGGAACTATGACATGGCTATAGCATTGCACTGAAGCAGCTGTTTTCACAATACCAGGTTGTGTAGCATGTCACTCACAAGGACAATGTTTCTGCATAAGTCTAAACTGTATTGCAGTGCTCTTCCTTAGGTGTCTAAACATTGGATGTATCTCTTCAGTAAGCCAAGCACTTACCCCACTTATTTTTCAATTCCACGTGTGCTACATTTTTGGCCATTTCCTGCATGGTCTGGGGGTTGTATATGGAGTTTATCAACTTGGGTTCTACAGCATATCTGGGATCACTTGCATCATATGACAAACAGCATATTATATGCGGCCTGCTCCCTCCTTGCATGTTACCTATGTGTACAGACCTGCCTCTCTATAGTGTGCTCATCTTCCAACTGGATGACCTTGAAGTAAGTTCCCTAGCAGACATGTGCCAAATATGTGAATCACATGCATTGCATAGGTGGCAGGTGAACACATTAAAATAATGCTTTGAGTATTGCAAATAACCTGGCGATTCATGTAGTAGAAGCCCTAAATGTTGAAATATCACAGCTGCTCTGTCCAGGTGGGGCCTTGACAGCAACATCTGTGCAATGTATTGCTTGCAGAACCTAAGGGAAATTGAATATGTTGTCAAATGCCTCATGGTGCTGGGTTACCCCTCTGCCCACCTGGGGAGCCAGATATTCTCCTCCACATGCTGAAGCATAATGTTAAAATAATGTTAAAGAGCTGGTTCAGAATTCAAGATGTTGGCACTTGCAATATCCCTAAGATGCTTAAGGCTTCACAAGAAAGAGAATTTCATTATCTCCTTTGTTTGCACTTGCGGGCAACACCGTTTGACAAGATCAGTTACAGCCTAGGTGTCCACATTAAAATGGTCCACAGTCTGCTGTTCTAGGGCCTGGCTGTATATCATGCACTCTCTATAGCTCCTCCACTGGCATGGATGGCCTTGACATGCACCAGTGTGGGCAGTCACTCCAACACCAGCTGCAAACACATGCTGCTGCTACTGTGCCACCACTGCTGCTATTCCTAACATCTGTCCTGTCATGTACACTGTGAATCTCAGTTCTCAAATGGGTATGCGCCACGACACAGCATGTCCATTTTATATGTTTCTGAATCAGTCCCCAATTTTGGGTGTCATCATTTACATAATCCATTTGGTTCATTTGCATGGGGTTTCTCATTCCGTGTCCTCATTCAGTCATTAGCACATGCTGCACACCACCCCGTTGTGACACTTACACATCCACACTATCTGTCTTAGGAAACATCCACACCCTGCAGTTTGCCTCAACTCTGCTAATTTGCACTGAGCAGCATGCTAACTTTTATATCCCAGTCATTATTAATGTTTGACAGTAGTTTACATTCAGATACATATAACATCATATCCCTTTTACAAGAAGGCATAGACTGAAAATCATTATTGGTACACAACCACTGTTTACTTTAGTGGCATTTTTCATAATACATTAACAGTCAAGGATGTTTAAGTATTCAGTTCATTCTTTTGTTTGGGACTTTTACTGCAGTTCTTTTCTGTGGAAAACTTTATTGTAGTATGTTTTCCACTTGCTTTGTGACAGTTTTTCAACAGTGTTTTTGCTTTCTGGCAATGCACTGGCTTTCTAGGAATGACTCTGTACTTTATTTGTTGCAGCCAGTATGTGTGGCTCTTAGTGGTGTTTGTGGAGTGTGGCTGTTCAAATGAATCATTTCCATATAATTGAAAATTTAAGCATTTGGTCAACTTTTTTCAAAAGAGACCTCAAAGGAAGTATTGTTGTTGTCATTAATAGATATCACAAACAGCTAGCACCAATAGAAAAGAGAACTTTTTAAAGTAGGCAAGCCCACTAGGTAAAAGTACCTCTTTTTATTGGGAGCACTGTTTAGGAAAATAGAGACCAAGGGAACCAGACCCAGGATTATAGCATGATGTTAGTAAGCAGCTGACATCCTAAATTGTCTTAGCTAAAGCCTAGATTATGACCCAGATGACCAGGGGTTGATCTGTGACCTAGATAATGAAGAGCTGGTGGACAAGAGTAGGAGTGAGTAGCTGTTGTTAGCTCATACATCCTAGTGATGGAGACAAGGTGTAATTTCAAGGGCAGCAGTAGAACCTAGGAATGAATGGACCAGTTTAATAAAGAGAGGGTTGAACGTTGACAGGCACAGGGAGAAACAAATGTAAACAAAATACCTAATATACATACATTAAATACTAAAAATATTCATAGAGAAAAACTGAAATTCTTTATCCTGGCATTGCTTTAATACCTCACACTGGACAGTGAGGAGAGACTGTATCTTATGAACCGGTACATTCAATATCCAGTGTGTGGTTACTAGTACCTAAAACTAAAACTTGAACAATGCAGGACTAGGAAAGACGTGATGGTGTCAGCTGATAGAAAGTATACTGATGTAAGGAAGTAAAAAAAATAAGGAAAATTCTAGGTGAGCCTGTTACAAGCAGCACTGGATTTGTTGTAATCAATAATGTATTTCTTTATGGGTGACATCTGCATTCAAAACTGAGTGTGCAAATGAGTTGATCCTAGCCCTCAGGAATAGTAAAACCAAATGCATTTCCTCTGGTATTTTTGTGAGTCCTTAGTAATTCCAGGAAGTTTCCCTGCGATGGCCCTTCTATGCTTGGCAGGTTCATATAATTTAAACATATTTTGTACTTTAATGCAGGTACCTTTTTCAGAATAGTGCAACTATCAATGTTAGCTGCAAGTCAATACATCTATGTGGTATGTTACAGAATGATATACCACTCACCCTCCATGAGGCTTCATCTTTGGTTCTACCTATCAAGTTTCAGGTTCCTTTGAAGTTGTCCTAGAAACATATTTGTAAACAAGTTAGAATTACAGCCCTTTGTTGACATCGGGGTAGAGAACTGTCTCTAATCTCCTAGGTTTATCTCTTTAATGAGGTACTATTTGATTCTACACATGTGTGATGGATATGTCCTTCTAAATGGATTAGCCCTTTACCTGACACAGCTTTAGATAAATATGTATACTGATAATCTGCTACTCTTGAATTCAGGTAGTACAGGGCCTATTGTATGAAAGGATTAAAACAATTTTAACAAGCTCTTGTACAGGGTGTATAAACATAAAGTGTTAGTTAATTCCATATGTTACTTGGAATTTCTCCTCAGCTGAAAAATACTCTGTCATTGCATGCCTATGGGTATTAATTGTCTGCCAGTTCCATCCGCATTAATATCCTGATTTAGGGCTAGACCTTATCCTGTAAAATATCAAGCTGAAACTGATGTAAACAAATTTCTAAAACAACTAAAGTTCTCTTACTGGCTAACATGCATGCTCTGTTTTGAATATGGAAAGGCCATAAGCACAACTAGAATGTTCCCTCTTGATGGTAGCTCTCAGCTCCAAATACAATACTAGCCATCTGCAAATGGCAATCAATGAGATATGTGGAGTTGTTTCCTTTTCAGACCATGACAAACACCAGTGTTTCTCTTTACAAAAGGGTGCACTGACTCTCAAACTCTGCCAAGAGCCACCATGTTTTTTATTGCTTTCTTATTAACCATTACGCTTGGCATACTGCCCCAGTAATTCAAAGATTAGAAATTATATCCTGCAATGATCCACAACAATCCCAATAGCAAGGTGCAGTTCACAAAAGGGGATATATTTCTTACTATAAATAGGGGAAAGGGCATTTAGCAAAATCCCCCACAAGTTGGAGTCTGCTTCCCCAAGATATAAAAAGGTAGCACAGTTATGGTCCATTCTGAAATATAATTACTTTGTTTCAGGGAGAATGAGTGACAAATACAATACTTCCAGGCTATTCTAGATGATATGACCTGTACTGTGTTGTCCTTTAAGTCTTCCTACCTAGTATAACCTGGAGAAAATTTTAGTCTTCCTTATGTATTTTTTATAATTAAACATTATATGCCATTTTAGTTTTATATTATCTAAACAGTAAACTAGCACACCAACTGTAAAACATTGTGTACCATGACATCTAATCATGTATATTCAATTCTGTATGTCTAAACTGTGTTGAAATTTGAAATTTTGGAAAAGTACAAGATGTTTAATCAGTGCAGCCATTTGTCAAATGTTTGCACCTTTATGCATGCATTATGACTGAAAAGAGAGCATCAACCAATCTACTTACCTGTACAACACAGTACAAGTAAATAAATAAATGTATACATATATACATACTTAAATACATACCAAGTGCCACAGAATGTTACCTAAGACTGTGTCTATTTTTTCCAGCACAAATGCCACATCTAGACACACTGCTTTTAGGAACCATATACAACCTGTACAATTGTCTTTGTTAATAACTTAAAGCATGGTGTGTTATTTTTTCAGAAAGAGTGCTTTAGTGTGCATGAACACAAAGTATGGATGTTGGTCTTTCTGAGTGCAACATCACAAAGAATGTATCAACATCAGATGTTTGCAGTTTTGGGAAAAATTACTCTTACACTGACAGTAGTCAGTGGACACTTTCCTGCATTTTGGCTTCCTCAAAGACAGTATTGACCACAGATGTTTGCAATTCCTAGAGAGTGCCTTGTACACTGGTTACATTCCCTGAACCTTTGTCTTCAAGTCAGCAGCTCCCCCTGCACGTGCACACACACACACACACACACACACACACACACACACACACACACACACACACACACACACACACTTGCTCGCCTTCATATTGGAGTTACTGTGGTCTACAGTTGCAATCTGGATCCCTTTGATACACACACATACATACACAGCTACACAAACACACATGCTGCTAACTACTACATTTTTAAGTAACATAAAGTGTTTTTCCTGTTATTGTTCCTCTGGAAGGCTTTGCGTACCTGACTGCTTCCCACTGAAATTTAATTCCACACCACTATACTTCTAAGCAGGAGATTTTCATATTCCACTCACTGTTTCCCTGAAAGGCTCAGTGTTCCTCTGGACAATCCACTGAAGCTATAGTCCTGGTTAATACATTTCTTAACAAGACAATTTATATTCTTGTGATCATTCTTCAAGAAGGCTCAGTATGTGAATAATTCCTGCAATACAGCATACAAGTCATTTCCACACTACCAGCTAAGTTGAAAGGGTTTTGTTTCACCATTTTGTATAATACCTGTGATACTTAGTAGCCTAATCTCTTTTCTCAGAGCCTCTGTCATGTAGTTTCATTAAAGTAATAATCAAGCTTTCAAACTCTTTTAGGAACACTTGTTAAATATAAGAATATATGCACACAAAGACAAGTAATTGCCAGTAAATTAGATTATCAATTTGTTTGTACATTGACATCATCAAGGGACCATTTGGCTATATGCTTACACCTTTACAAATGTGGTCATTTAAAACATTTCTGTGGGGTAGTATTTTTCATGTTGTAGTTTTTAGTAACAAATTATAACTTCTAGTCACACTTTTGTGACTACAGCATTCCCATTGCATAATGTAGAGAATATGTCTTTCCTTATGGGAGCCTGCATGGGAACCTGCATTTCACCTTTTAGACTTGCTTCTATATAGTTTAGTCTGAGTAAGACTAGCAAAGCGGTTAAACTACATTACCAATGTTTCTGTCTTATTTTCTCACCATCCAGACACCAGCCCTCAACCTTTGCAAAAATGATACAGTACCACTAACCTTTGTTTTTATAATTAATTTGAGAAGTAGTTTCTTGGGCACTGAAACTATGTGTTAAGGCTAGCTTGTTCATAGTTACTAATTTACTCATATACATTTAAGCACAGAAAAAGGCTTATTTACTAATGTTAACTTGTTAATGTAGTTTGATTACTTTTATATAAATGTAAATGTGCCTATGTCAAGTGATAATGCAATAAAGGTGTTTAAAAAAATACAACAGATTACATCTCATTAATCAAAAATTGTCTTATCGCTTCTCCATCAAAGTAACTTCCTGTTTCTCTAATTAGTTATACAACAGATTATTCACAATTGCTGAACAGAATTCCATTTCTGAAACTAGCAAAATTGCTTATACTTTTCCATAAGGATTTGTCCTTTGTCCTTTATGTTTTCATTATACAAAAATAGTTTGCCTGGGGCTTGCCTAATCCAAATGTGTCTCCTCTACTAGCAAATGTCAGCTCCTCCTTTTTAGTACAATAATTGAAACAATTCTATAATAAAACAGAAAAATTTGCAAACTACCTTGCAAGTAAAATCCATCATGTTCTAGTACTCAACCAACTAAACTGGTTGCAGTTCCCCAACTATCAAAAATTCAGTCAACATAAATTGGTCCAAAGTAAACTTCATCACCTAAACAGAAGTCCACTGAAAACAGTAATGCTATGAAATTCCCCATCAAGATCTTTCAGGTCTAAGGACACATATCTTGTCCAAGTCCATAGAGTAAACAATAAACACGATGAAGCAATGCATTCTTCATATGTATCCAAATGTTTTCATACTCTCTCACAAAACGTAAGACAAATCGTAAATGGAACATACTTCAAAGTAAACTTTAGGATCCACCTCTTGGATTCCAAATCATGTTTCTATCACTCATTTCCTGGCTAAATGTTGCCACAACATAAATAAACACATTATATAAAAACCTCAGTTGTGATAAGTGCAATATTATGTACTTTAATAATATAATATGTAGACTTTCTATTTATATTTCTGGTACTCCATTAACTGAAATCAAACTCAATCAAAACTTAAAATCAAAGATTTGGAGAAATTATTAAAGTTGCGTCTATGTTTTGATTTACATGTTAATACTGCTTGTACTAAAGTTATAAAACAGATACGTTAGATATTTAAAAATCTTTCCACCAAAGATGAGAACAATTTATTAATGATATAAAAAGCAATACATCAGACCTATTCTGGAATACAACAATATGTTCTGTTTATATACTAATAAACAGTGAAATAAATTAGAAAAATAACAGCTATTAGGAATCTTAATTATAACAGGTGCAGCTATTTGGATATTTTTTCTTCATGCTACAGATATTTAAGGGGAAAATTAATATCAGCATACAAAATTTTTAATGATCCAGTATTACAGGGTATGTTTGACATGGACATTTACAGATTTAGTAAAACTGTTAGACAACAATATGAATTTTAATACCAGCGCATACTCTGTTAAAATATGCATATATACATACATATATATATATATATATATATATATATATATATAAATATATATTGCAATTTGTTTAATAAAATTCCAGTTAAAATTCGGCAAGCACAAAATACTGAAATTAAAAAAAGATATTTGGATAGGCAATAAAGTATATGAGCCATATACCAAGGAATCAGTGTTCCTTGATGGCCTTACAGCCTGAACATTGTTTTGGAATTTATGAAGTTACAACAACTCTGTCCTCTATCTGTAGAGCTTTTTTGGTATTCATGCATAATCTAAGTATCTGGGCATTCATCAGAAGACCTAATAGCTTACTCACACCTATAAAATCTTACCAAAAAATCTTGCTATCTAGAAGTAATGCCCTTCACATTCTATTGCACCTGTCTATTACCCTAATGGCAGTTCTGATCATTATCTTTGCTACTTAATAAAACTGAAATGCAACTCTATAGAATATAATGATTTCTAGGATCTCTTGGTTTTTTTTTTCCTTTGCTTATATACCAATTTTTGTACCTTGCATGTGATAGTTTTGTCTTGTATTGTATTATATTGTATAACATCTTATAAGATTTGTTTGAATGCGCTTCTCTCCTTGCCCCCCCACTGAAAAGGGTCCTGCCATGGTCTAGTTGGACTTTCCTGGGAAAAATTCTAATAAATAAATCAATAAATAAACATGAACAAAGATGAAATTGTTCTTACTGCGAGCCATAAGAATATATGAATCTTAATTTAATCCTTGCAACATAATTTCTCCATGCTCTGGAACTGGATGCATCCAAATAATATGAATATCTACCACACCAAATCTACTGTTAGTTCTGATAAAAACCTAGCTGGTATCCATTTATAATCCTAAAAACACACCAATTCCTTATTCTAAAGAACCCAGTT